>NC_073691.1:6916950-7135141 GCF_029784155.1 Uranotaenia lowii
TAAAATGACAAAAATGACAAAAATGACAAAAATGACAAAAATTACAAAAAAAATGACAAAAATGACAAAAATGACAAAAATGACAAAAAAATGACAAAAATGACAAAAAATGACAAAAATGACAAAAATGACAAAAATGACAAAAATGACAAAAATGACAAAAAATGACAAAAATGACAAAAATGACAAAAAATGAACAAAAAATGACAAAAATCACAAAAATGACAAAAAATGACAAAAATGACAAAAATGACAAAAATGACAAAAATGACAAAAATGACAAAAAATGACAAAAATGACAAAAAATGACAAAAATGACAAAAAATGACAAAAATGACAAAAATGACAAAATGACAAAAATGACAAAAATGACAAAAATGACAAAAATGACAAAAATGACAAAAATGACAAAAATGACAAAAATGACAAAAATGACAAAAATGACAAAATGACAAAAATGACAAAAATGACAAAAATGACAAAATGAAAAATGACAAAAATGACAAAAATGACAAAAATGACAAAAAATGACAAAAATGACAAAAATGACAAAAATGACAAAAATGACAAAAAATGACAAAAATGACAAAAATGACAAAAATGACAAAAATGACAAAAATGACAAAAAATGACAAAAATGACAAAAATGACAAAAATGACAAAAAATGACAAAAATGACAAAAATGACAAAAATGACAAAAATGACAAAAATGACAAAAATGACAAAAAATGACAAAAATGACAAAAAATGACAAAAATGACAAAAATGACAAAAAATGACAAAAATGACAAAAATGACAAAAAATGACAAAAATGACAAAAATGACAAAAATGACAAAAATGACAAAAATGACAAAAATGACAAAATGACAAAAATGACAAAAATGACAAAAATGACAAAAAAATGACAAAAAATGACAAAAAATGACAAAAATGACAAAAATGACAAAAATGACAAAAATGACAAAAATGACAAAAATGACAAAAATGACAAAAATGACAAAAAATGACAAAAATGACAAAAAAAATGACAAAAATGACAAAAATGACAAAAATGACAAAAAATGAAAATGACAAAAAATGACAAAAATGACAAAAATGACAAAAATGACAAAAATGACAAAAATGACAAAAATGACAAAAATGACAAAAATGACAAAAATGACAAAAATGACAAAAATGACAAAAATGACAAAAATGACAAAAATGACAAAAATGACAAAAATGACAAAAATGACAAAAATGACAAAAATGACAAAAATGACAAAAATGACAAAAATGACAAAAATGACAAAAATGACAAAAATGACAAAAATGACAAAAATGACAAAAATGACAAAAATGACAAAAATGACAAAAATGACAAAAATGACAAAAATGACAAAAATGACAAAAATGACAAAAATGACAAAAATGACAAAAATGACAAAAATGACAAAAATGACAAAAATGACAAAAATGACAAAAATGACAAAAATGACAAAAATGACAAAAATGACAAAAATGACAAAAATGACAAAAATGACAAAAATGACAAAAATGACAAAAATGACAAAAATGACAAAAATGACAAAAATGACAAAAATGACAAAAATGACAAAAATGACAAAAATGACAAAAATGACAAAAATGACAAAAATGACAAAAATGACAAAAATGACAAAAATGACAAAAATGACAAAAATGACAAAAATGACAAAAATGACAAAAATGACAAAAATGACAAAAATGACAAAAATGACAAAAATGACAAAAATGACAAAAATGACAAAAATGACAAAAATGACAAAAATGACAAAAATGACAAAAATGACAAAAATGACAAAAATGACAAAAATGACAAAAATGACAAAAATGACAAAAATGACAAAAATGACAAAAATGACAAAAATGACAAAAATGACAAAAATGACAAAAATGACAAAAATGACAAAAATGACAAAAATGACAAAAATGACAAAAATGACAAAAATGACAAAAATGAAAAAAATGAAAAAAATGACAAAAATGACAAAAATGACAAAAATGACAAAAATGACAAAAATGACAAAAATGACAAAAATGACAAAAATGACAAAAATGACAAAAATGACAAAAATGACAAAAATGACAAAAATGACAAAAATGACAAAAATGACAAAAATGACAAAAATGACAAAAATGACAAAAATGACAAAAATGACAAAAATGACAAAAATGACAAAAATAACAAAAATGACAAAAATGACAAAAATGACAAAAATGACAAAAATGACAAAAATGACAAAAATGACAAAAATGACAAAAATGACAAAAATGACAAAAATGACAAAAATGACAAAAATGACAAAAATGACAAAAATGACAAAAATGACAAAAATGACAAAAATGACAAAAATGACAAAAATGACAAAAATGACAAAAATGACGAAAATGACAAAAATGACAAAAATGACAAAAATGACAAAAATGACAAAAATGACAAAAATGACAAAAATGACAAAAATGACAAAAATGACAAAAATGACAAAAATGACAAAAATGACAAAAATGACAAAAATGACAAAAATGACAAAAATGACAAAAATCACAAAAATGACAAAAATGACAAAAATGACAAAAATGACAAAAATGACAAAAATGACAAAAATGACAAAAATGACAAAAATGACAAAAATGACAAAAATGACAAAAATGACAAAAATGACAAAAATGACAAAAATGACAAAAATGACAAAAATGACAAAAATGACAAAAATGACAAAAATGACAAAAATGACAAAAATGACAAAAATGACAAAAATGACAAAAATGACAAAAATGACAAAAATGACAAAAATGACAAAAATGACATAAATGACAAAAATGACGAAAATGACAAAAATGACAAAAATGACAAAAATGACCCAAATGACAAAAATGACAAAAATGACAAAAATGACAAAAATGACAAAAATGACAAAAATGACAAAAATGACAAAAATGACAAAAATGACAAAAATGACAAAAATGACAAAAATGACAAAAATGACAAAAATGACAAAAATGACAAAAATGACAAAAATGACAAAAATGACAAAAATGACAAAAATGACAAAAATGACAAAAATGACAAAAATGACAAAAATGACAAAAATGACAAAAATGACAAAAATGACAAAAATGACAAAAATGACAAAAATGACAAAAATGACAAAAATGACAAAAATGACAAAAATGACAAAAATGACAAAAATGACAAAAATGACAAAAATGACAAAAATGACAAAAATGACAAAAATGACAAAAATGACAAAAATGACAAAAATGACAAAAATGACAAAAATGACAAAAATGACAAAAATGACAAAAATGACAAAAATGACAAAAATGACAAAAATGACAAAAATGACAAAAATGACAAAAAATGACAAAAATGACAAAAATGACAAAAATGACAAAAATGACAAAAATGACAAAAATGACAAAAATGACAAAAATGACAAAAATGACAAAAATGACAAAAATGACAAAAATGACAAAAATGACAAAAATGACAAAAATGACAAAAATGACAAAAATGACAAAAATGACAAAAAATGACAAAAATGACAAAAATGACAAAAATGACAAAAATGACAAAAATGACAAAAATGACAAAAATGACAAAAATGACAAAAATGACAAAAATGACAAAAATGACAAAAATGACAAAAATGACAAAAATGACAAAAATGACAAAAATGACAAAAATGACAAAAATGACAAAAATGACAAAAATGACAAAAATGACAAAAATGACAAAAATGACAAAAATGACAAAAATGACAAAAATGACAAAAATGACAAAAATGACAAAAATGACAAAAATGACAAAAATGACAAAAATGACAAAAATGACAAAAATGACAAAAATGACAAAAATGACAAAAATGACAAAAATGACAAAAATGACAAAAATGACAAAAATGACAAAAATGACAAAATGACAAAAATGACAAAAATGACAAAAATGACAAAAATGACAAAAATGACAAAAATGACAAAAATGACAAAAATGACAAAAATGACAAAAATGACAAAAATGACAAAAATGACAAAAATGACAAAAATGACAAAAATGACAAAAATGACAAAAATGACAAAAATGACAAAAATGACAAAAATGACAAAAATGACAAAAATGACAAAAATGACAAAAATGACAAAAATGACAAAAATGACAAAAATGACAAAAATGACAAAAATGACAAAAATGACAAAAATGACAAAAATGACAAAAATGACAAAAATGACAAAAATGACAAAAATGACAAAAATGACAAAAATGACAAAAATGACAAAAATGACAAAAATGACAAAAATGACAAAAATGACAAAAATGACAAAAATGACAAAAATGACAAAAATGACATAAATGACAAAAATGACAAAAATGACAAAAATGACAAAAATGACAAAAATGACAAAAATGACAAAAATGACAAAAATGACAAAAATTACAAAAATGACAAAAATGACAAAAATGACAAAAATGACAAAAATGACAAAAATGACAAAAATGACAAAAATGACAAAAATGACAAAAATCACAAAAATGACAAAAATGACAAAAATGACAAAAATGACAAAAATGACAAAAATGACAAAAATGACAAAAATGACAAAAATGACAAAAATGACAAAAATGACAAAAATGACAAAAATGACAAAAATGACAAAAATGACAAAAATGACAAAAATGACAAAAATGACAAAAATGACAAAAGTGACCAAAATGACAAAAATGACAAAAATGACAAAAATGACAAACATGACAAACATGACAAAAATGACAAAAATGACAAAAATGACAAAAATGACAAAAATGACAAACATGACAAAAATGACAAAAATGACAAAAATGACAAAAATGACAAAAATGACAAAAATGACAAAAATGACAAAAATGACAAAAATGACAAAAATGACAAAAATGACAAAAATGACAAAAATGACAAAAATGACAAAAATGACAAAAATGACAAAAATGACAAAAATGACAAAAATGACAAAAATGACAAAAATGATAAAAATGATAAAATTGACAAAAATGAAAAAAATGACACTCAAATTGATTGTGCAACATTGTATTATGCTAATGTTTTACTACATTGTATGGACACACTCGTTGAAAATAATGAAACTTCGAGACATTTGTTCGATTACACCATAATTTGTTATTCAATTTTCTTGTCTCACTACTCAAATACCGCTATCGATAATGGGGTAGTTATGACGAGAGCCATGATGATTGTTATTCGATAGCCCTGATAATTTTCAGTTATTTCAATTGAACCGAATGACTTAAGTTTGATTAGAAAATTGTGGTTTTAAATGTTCAACATTTTCATAGAAGTATAACGTCAACCAAACAAGATATGGAAAAAGAATGTAGGCCAGAGAAGCGACTCTAGTTTTCGGAATTAAATTTGTACAGTGGAATCAACGAGTGCTTCTCTGATGTCCATTTTTTTTTTCTTTGGCGACCGTCAGAATTTGATATGATTTATGTTTCATTATACTTATTTCTTGAACACCAAATGTCAACTATTTAGCACAGAATATTTAAGAAATTTTCGAATCCAAATTCGATGCCAGTTAAGTTTGTTAAAAATCAAAAGTAAAACAAAACTGCCTTTTGAAATACAATTTTCCACATGCATAACTTAGCGCAACTAAGTGGTAATTTTTTTTTTGCGTGTGTCTCACGCAAATTTTCCCCATAAACAACTCGCTGAGCTGAAATTTGAACTAGCTACGAGCTCATTTCAGGTGAGATCCGGGTGAAGGATTCCAGCAGGTTCAAATTCCTGTGCTTCCGTAACATTCCTCAAAAGTATGAAAGCAGACCAACTTGTGCTGTGCTCGGTAAGCTTTTATGATTTTATTTCTGTGCTGCAGCTTTCGTCTCTTTCGATGAAACGATATCGTAAAATTGACCAATGTTGACAACTGTTACATTTTAAGTCTGGTTGTGTATGTTTTAAGCTAAAAAAGAGCCACTTGAATGTAAGAAGTTTGAAAATATATTTCAGAGGTGATTTTTGCAACAGACCCGCCACTCGAAAATAAATCTTTTTCTAAGAGCCATTCAATAAACGAATGGGTATTTTCCAGAAGGGTGTTCCCCATTCCCTTTGCTGCTTGCGATGCCAATTTGTTAACCCTTCAACTCTGGTAAATCTCAAACAAATGGCCTTCTTAATAGGTTATTGCAGTTATTGATGGCCGTTTTCAACGGGATTGAACTTCAAGAGTTTTAGTCTAATAACGAGCGAATATTTGCCAGATACATAGGTTCTGGCAAAAATCGCTTCAACTGGGGCCAAAAAAAACGGCACCCTTCCATTCTAATCACCCATATTGGGAGCCATTAGCTACTCGTATTGCTACTATAGGAGCCTTCCGCAGCTTCTGCTGATCGATGGTTCCAATTCCATCGGATGGATTTTTTTCGCGGGGGAAAATTCACCGTAAAATTGTACCGGTTCCGGTTCGGCAGACCAAACAAGATTTTGTGCCGCGATTCGTTCTCTCGAATGAGATGGGAAACTGCAGCCAGAAAACAATAAAGCAACTAATATTTGCACAAACATTCTTCGCTTCAGTGAAGATACTTTGGTTTGGTTTGGTTGTTGGGAGAATGGGGGGATGAAAACGCGCTCGATTGCTCGCTCGTGTGGGACGACCGATGATGAAGACGATGATCATAATGGGTTGAAGAACGAACGGTTGGGGAAGTGAGAAGGAGGCGACCGGAAGGGGTGGAAAGGTTAAATGGCAGGAAAACAAGAACGCGTTCCTCCCCCCATTCACGACATTCTCCCTCTTAACCTCCACCGAGAACCGTGAGCGAAAAAGCTTCTTTCCAGACTCTACTTTTGTTCTTCTGACAGAACCGCAAATTGTGGGCTACGGGGTTGAGGAAAAATTTCATTTAGCTCAACAAGTTTTCCATCCGAATCCACATTCCGCCTTACCTCTTTCTATCTGTTCATGCTCTTTTCTGGAGCAAAACGACAGCAAAAGCAAAAGCAACAAAAAAAAAACAAAAAAGCTTCCCGAGTATAGCACCGGAGTTAGCCTGTAGTGCCAAATGCTTTCGTACGCTTGCGGAATGTTACTACGGAAGCACGGGAATTGGAATCTGCTCGCATCTTTTGGCCCCCGGGGTCCCACCCGGTTTAGTTCGCTGGAAAATAAACGCGCCGCGTACCAACCAGTTAAACTTTTACCTCGGCTTCAGAGTTGCTTGCGTGGAAAATTCGCGTGTCGCGTACACTCAAAGAAAACTGCAGCTTAGTTGCGCTTCGCTATGCAAGCGGAAAATCGTTTTTGGTAAGGGAATACGTAACTTGGAGATTCGTTTTTGATGGGAACTTAATTTTAACGAACATGTTTAACGAGAATTACATTTGTTTTCAGGGTGTAAACAAATCTACGAAAAACGAAATTGACAGACATTGTACATGGATTCTGAGTGAAATTACTCATACAATTTTTGACGATCGCCATTGGAGTAAAAAGCGAACAACAACCAAGTACTATGTGATTTGGAAGCACAATTTCACTTCAGTGAAATTAAAAATCATCTTACTGGGCCATATTGTTTTTTTTTTCTAATCTTGAGTGAAACTCAAAGTTGAGCCGATGTTTAGGACAATGCACAGTGAAGAATAAAGTGTATAAAATGCGAAGAAATTCATTATCTTCCCTCCTACATGAACCAAATCTATGAACAATTTTTTCTTTCAGTAAAAAATGGCCGGATAATCGATTTGACATAGTTTCAGACGCCGCACTAGCTGATGAACGGAAGTATAGAGTTAAATGGAGTTATGGCTGTTTTACTCTTAATTTCCCAATATTTTTAATAGAGTTCAGAAAAGCCTTTCCAGACTGTAAGATTTCGGAGCAAATGAGACCTGACTTGTGTGTTTTTTGTCTAGGAGTCGAATGAAAACTATTAAAGCCACCGCATTCATCGTGAAATGGAGTTGTGGCTGTTTTAACCTCAATTCCCCTACATTTTAAAATATTTCAGGGAAAGCACGCTCTGAGTGGAACTTTTTTAATCAAATGTCACTTATCTTGTATGATATTTTTCGAAAAATCTAAATAAGGCTATTAGAGCCACCGTATGCTTCGTAAAATAGAGTTATGGCCGATTTTACCTTTGATTGCCCTATATTTTTCAAAAAATTATGCAAACAGTAAGTTCTGACTTGAAAATTTTGAAGAAAATGATACTTACCTTGTGTGATTTTTTTTTTTTTTTTTTTGAGAAATCGAATGAAGGCTATTTGAGCCAACGCATGCATTGAAAAATATAGAAATGGCTGTATTTACCCTCATTCCCTCACATTTTTAATAAAGTTCATAGAAAGCATGTTCGAACTTGAAAATTTTGAGCCAAATCTTGTCAAGACAATGAAGACTTATCTTGTTTGGTTTTTTTCTGAGGAATCGAATGAAAGCTATTTGATCCACCACAAGCAAAAGAAAATTGAGTAATGTAATTGGAAAGTACATTTCCATAGATTTTGTTCATGTAGGACGATAAATTTTGAATTTCTTCGTGATTTATATACTTTTTTCTCCGTTGTGCAATGGTTCGGAAATTACACAAAATAATTCAAACAGGACTAATTAATGATTCTAAAATAAATGCAAAATAACTTCAAAATCGTCTAAAACTATCTAAAAAAGGACTCTAAATAACTCCAAAAAAGTGACCAATAACTTTAAAGTAATTTCAATACTATTCAAGTTATTAATTATTTAATTATTCAAAAATAATTATTCAAAAATAATTGAGAAAATCACTCGAAAGTGTCTTTAGAATGACTCTAAGATTTTTTTCGAATAACAAAAATGAACAGGTTTGATGTCATTATTTTGAGAATTATAAAAAGTTATGGCCCATGTAAAATATTTTTTTTAATTCTTAGTTCATTTCAATACGGTTTTGCTAATATCCTCAAAACCTTGTTTATTGGGTGCAGGGAAGTGTTTGTAATTGATTGAGATTAAAAAATTGGTTAGAGTTTGCAAATCTGTAGAAAGAACAGCGCTTTTCCATAAACTACTTTTTTCGAAAAAAAAATTAAATTTGATTTTTCCATTTTTTCCGCATACTTTGTCCGATGCTCACATACATTAAAATATCGTAATAAAAATACCATGAGCTTATTTCTTTTAATCTCTACATAGTATATTTGTTTGGAATTTTTATAGTCTGTCTCCGACAGAATTAATTCCGTTTATTGACGGGAAACTGTCCTCGACAGGACTCAACTGTAAAATGTTTATTTTGAATTTAGAACCTTGAAAATGCATATGGATATCGAGTTTTACTACTTACAAATAGTTCCAAACAATGCAGCATCGCGAGAAAACGGAAAAATGCGTACGCACCCGAGCAAGGCCTACTCGGAACATTATCTATAAACATTTTAAATATGATCTAGAAACAGTCAATTTCTATTTAAAAATTGTCCCATAATTGCCTTGAAATTGTCCCAAAAACCATTTGAACCTTTTGAATAGTTTTAATACTTGTTTTCTAAAGTTTTCACATACTACATATTTTTCTTCGGCGTCATTTTATGTAATTGTAGCGTTCGTAGATGATTTCCCAGTTAGCGTCTAATTTTCCGAATTCTTCCAAAGGCCGCCATCATCACTAAACATTGGCGCCTGTGGGCCCGAGCCCTGTCTAAGATGATATATGTCTGTTAGCTACCCAATCGAGCATCCGAGTAGGCCAACGCAGTATGTTCGTCTGGTGCTAAGAGATTGTGTACCCGATCCTCTTGCCAATCCAATCCGTCGTCATCCTACGAAGGACATCCATAGGCAGAGACCAGATCCACTCTCCGCAGCAAAGCAACATACACAGCCAGCAGAATGATGACAATGCAGACAAAGTGTGACAAACATAGAACCGACATCCTCCGCATCAGAGCCGGCGTGGTGCGCCCTCCTGTCCCATTTTTGGCCACTTCTTGTGCCTCCAAAACTGGCCCTGAAACGACTCAGGGCCCCAAGATACGGCAGACAATACCAAAGCTCGGAAAGGCGACTTTAATACGAGTGTACGAAGAGAAGATTAATGATTGATGAGCTATATTTGTGTTTATGCTTTGGGCTTTTGAACGGTTGCAGGAAAGCAACCCGGCTTCCATTCGTAACTATTTGCTTTGGCCACCGAGATCCGCCCAGAGACCAACCCCCGGCCGGGCGACTCGACGACTCAACCCTTAACAGATTTGGACGAGCCTTTGTGAAAATTGCGGATCTTCTGTGGCAGCTCCAGGAATCCTTGGCGAGTTTCTATCTTCCCATATCGTTGTTGTTCGTTTCGTTTCGGATTTCTTTTTTCACATTCGCTGCAACAGTTTTCTCTGGTCGATTTACCGCGCATCGACAGATGAGTTTTCGGTTTTACTCCTACTTCTTATCTGTCAGTCTAATTGCGGAAACGTGAGAAGGCGTAGGTAGGACTGTTGCTCTATTCGAATTCATTGATCATCGAATGTATTTGTGTCCGGATGAAGACGAACTTCCTCCTCGGCAAACAAGCCGGAACCATCGAAGGAGGCGCCTGTCTAGGTTGTTTTCTTTTTTCATTCCTTCATTTTTGTGGCCGCCCGGTACGAAACACGAAAAATGCGTGGCCTACTGATTGACAGAGTACACATCAATTTTGCTGATGTTTCTTTCATTTCCCTGAACACAATGTGGTCGGACCAAGATTTATGAAACAATCGATCTGAATTATCGTTTGATGATTCAAGTTTGTTGATTCCCCGTTGTGTGATAGGATTATTATTTATCTATGTTTCGTTTTTTTTTTGTGGATCATTCATGTGAAATAATCAAAACAACAGCACCTGTTGATCATTGGATTAATAATAATGTTCGGTGGTTTATTTCAACATGAGCCAAATGAAAATTATCTTCAAATTGATGAAAAATCGTCTGTTGACCCTTTTTTTATTAACTTGAAAAATATGTGGTAAGGTTACAACAAAACTCACTCTCTTATGTATTTCGATTAAATCCTTAAATTCAAATGATGTGTGATAAAAATACCAAACAATGTTTTAAATTTTATATAAAATCTCAGGGCTACAATTAATCTTATAATGATAAGTTACCAAATTAGGTGAATTTCTGACATCTAACGACACACGAAAATTGGTGTCTTCAAAAGACATATTTTCAAATTACATTCAGAATTGGTTATGTGTAGGTATAAATGTGTAGGTAAAAAATTTTCTGAAGGCAAGGAATAGAAACGTCAACAGACATAAAAGCTTCTGATAGGTTCAGTCATTCTTGAGTTTACGACAAGCTTTGTTGTCCATCAGTCAGCAGAAACCTTTTTTTTTTGTAAATTCTTTATTTGAAACGGCTCATACCTTTAGGCTTTAAGGAGCCAGACACTTTTTTTTATTACAATTGTGTGCTTATATCTAGTACACTTTTATAGAAAAAAGAAGATAGATAGGGAAATATGAAAATAAAAAAGAATTATAGACGAAGATCAATAGCTTTTAGGAAAAGGTATATTTCGAACATGTAGTCCAAGTCCACGACAGCCAGCAAATCTCTCACTGGAACATAGGGTGGTTTTACTCGGGCCCGAAGGGAGTCTATGAAATTCGTTCTAGCGACAAGATGGACCTCGCACGACCAAACAATATGCTCGATGTCGTGGTAACCTTGGCCGCAACTACACAAATTGCTGCTAGCAATATTTAAACGATAGAGTACCGCGTCTAAGGAATAATGATTGGACATGAGACGGGAAAATATACGAATAAAATCTCGACTCAGGTCCAATCTATTAAACCAGGGTTTAAGGCTTACCCTTGGGATAATCGAGTGCAGCCACCGACCCAACTCATCCTCGTCCCATTTGCGCTGCCAGTTGACAAGAGAGTTTCTTCGAACTAAAAAGTAAAATTCGTTGAAGGCGATTTCACGCTGATACGTGTCGCCTTCCATCGCCCCCACCTAGCAGAAACCTTACAAATATAATAAAATTATGACAAAAAAATGACAAATGTGGTAACAATATGACAAAGTTATAACAAAAATATGGCAATAAAATGACAAAAATCCGACACAAAACTATGTCAATAATCCCATTCATTAATGAATGACAAAATAATGACAAAATAATGACAAAAATATGATAAATGTGGTGAAAACATCACACAAAAATTTATGACAATAGTATGACAGAAATCTGACAAATATGACACAAATGTGATGTTACTACAAAATTATGGCAAAAATATGTCAAAAATGTATTAAATTAAAATGATAAAAATCAGACAAATGTGTCAAGTATGACAAAAAAATGACAATACAATGTCAAAACATGACAAAAAAAAATTATTTAAAAAATGTGACAAATATTACCAAAATATGTCGAAATTATGACACAAATTTAGTTACAAGATGACAAAAATCCGCTAAGCCTTTGTTAAAAAAAATGAGATGAGTGATGAAAATCAGACAAAATTATGACAAATATGACACAATTATCACCAAAAATTCACAATAAAATGGCAAAACATGACAGATGTGGTAAAAATATGACAAAAATTTGACAGATACCACATTTTGTCGTATTAGAATCATAACTTAAGTCGTTGACAATGGCGTTGCGAATCGCAATTCCAACTGATAGTGAAAAGATCGTATAAAATGTCGTCTAAAGTCATTTTAAATCGAATGTGATAGAAAGTTCACCATGTTTGTAAATTTTCAAATGATTTTACTCCTGCGTACAACCTGCGTACCAATCCTACAACCAGTAGTGCATGGCTAAAATCAGATAGGAATTGAGTAATATTGACTAATGAAAGAACTGGAAAATATTGTCGCTGGCAACAATTTACAGGCTATGAGAGCAAAATCTTGCACTCTCTTGCTTTCTCCCAATTGGTACGAATAAGATGTTGGATAGCGCCCATTTGGTGTAGTTTTCATCGCTTTAAAAGGAAATGATATTTTTTTATGTGTATATTGCCTCTACTTTGGTAGGTATATGCTAATTTTTCAACAGCATAAGAATATAGCTACAAAAATGTTTACTGGGTGTTACATTTTACACTGAATTGCAGATATTACAAAGGCCAGGCCAACCATGTGTTAAACATTGTAAAAGATACTGGAACAAGGGGAGAAATAAAGCGTGGAGTTCCCTGCCAAACGTTTCATATTTATATGCTTACATACATGATTTTAAAATTGGAACGAAAACTTTTAATGTATTGAACAAAATAATTTTTTAACTGTAAAATATGGTTGGATCTCACCATTCAATCATCATTGTCATCGACTGCAAACCTCTTTCTCGAGTTGGAATCCATGGGCTAGGATTGATAGGGCAAAAGCTGAGGCTAATTTGATACCGGAACCAGTTGCAAGCCAATTTTCTGAACCCCTTCGGATTTTTCGTTCCACCTTCTCCAGTACATGAGTTTTCGTAGTAATTTTACAATTAAATAGCCAAAACACTTCTTACGATTGTATTCACCTCCGAGTTTATTATCACTTGAATTTGATTTTAATAACACTTTTTCACTTAAACGTTTGACATTTGACGTCCTTTCAAGTCAACGCCTACTCGAACTCTCTCTACACCTACCCATGATGAATCTAGTATGGTGGTCTCACATGCCAAATCGCACGTTCAACCATATTGAAAAAAGTTTTGACAGCTGGCTGAAGTGTTTACGAAAAAGGGGGTCCAGGGATGCCAGGTGTTTGAGATACAAAATCAAAGAAAAAAAGTCTATGTATGTCTGTGCTTGTCGTAAACCAAAGATCAAAAGATTTAAAATCAAATTGGGGTTTATAGTTTATTTCCTTAATTACAATACACTCCGCACTTTTCGGATGCTCCGAGATAGCTGTGATTAACCGTGATAATAGGAAGGATCTTTTAAGGGTGCACCAAACAACCATAATCCTAAACCGGATGTTGCTTGTCCGATCGATGGCATCAAGGTAGGACTCAAGGTGTTCACCATCGAAGCGGCAGTCGAGATGCACTACGACACTGCCACCGGTTCCCTCGTTCAAAAGGGGCAAAAACTCCATCTGGTTTTCCCAAATGACACCCATCAGATCCGGATTACTCGATTGGATCTCCTGGAGCAGCGATGGCAACAGACGGAGGTCCTCCTGAAGCAGCTGTTTCATCTCCATGTAGATCAGATGTTCCTGCAGGAAGGCCAGCCGCTTCTCGGACGATGGAATGTCATACATCGCCATGTTACCATCCGATTCGATGACTTTCTGTTGCTTCCAGACAGCTCTTGGAATATAATAGTGTTGAATAAGCATAAATCTGTTTATAAGTAATGGATATTCAATGTTACTCACTGCTACCGACAAAATTGGCACCGACGTCTATTGGTTCAACGTCTTCCAGCTTTGCTTACCAGCCCGGAACTCAGCCGGAAGAATTTTTTCGCTTCTATGGATTATATTTGCCGAAATCATGGCGAAATCTTTATCTGAGCAATATATTGATGATTGGCAAAATTCCGTGTTTACAAAAATCAGAGCACCTGGCATCCCAGCCAGTCAGCAGCCCAGCCAACAGCCAGCTGTCAAATTTCGGCTGCGTTTCGCCCCCTCCTCCGCACAACCCTCGTCTACTTTTTGCCAAAGTGAGACCACCATATCTAGATGCATCATGCACCTACCGCTGTGCCGTCTTCGACATCAAAATAAAAGCAAACCAGTGACATTCTCCGAGAAAATTTTCGAAAAATTCGGCGTTCGTTTTGACCGAAAAGGAAACTTTTTTGACTACTGCTTGTTCATCAAATTTGATGAAAATCCTTGAAAATTATAAAAGATTTTTGAATGTTTATTGATTTTAGGGAGTGTATTCGAAAAACATGCAACACAATGATTTGGGAATAATTTTTGAATGCATGGATGGAAATTGATGAAATTTTCAGTGAAGCTGTATTCAAAATTTAGTGACAATCTGTCAAGTGGTTTTGGAGATAGCTTTCAATACAGAAATGTATTTATAATTTTTTTTGAACAGGATCGAGAAAAATTCAGAAAAGTCCCAGTGGGAGACCGAAAAACAGCTGGAAATCAACTATTTGATTAAAGTTCATATCGTAAATCGTTTAAGGAGTCCTAGAGGATTAAGCATTGAGCTTAAATTTGAATGTGAAAATGATTGATTCCATGAAAATTTTAATGGGGATAGGTAAAAAGATAAATTTTTCTGACTAGTTCATCCAGATGACTAATAAACAGGACTGACTACATTTCTAAAAGGTAGAACAGCTGCTCACCACAAAAATAAACAAAATGCGGTGGTCAAATCGTGCGCAAAATGTTTGATTGGGGAGATTTATTTAAAAAAAAATCAAATTGACAGAAAAACGAACTCTTTAGCGGGCTCCTGGCACGTTTTCAGCCAGAAACTGTTCATAGACAAGTGTCGCCTGTTTTTTCTGAAGCTAAACAAGAAGAAAAAAAATGAAAAGAAAATTTAAAAAAAAACTAATATCAAGTACTTGAGGAGGCTGATGGTCTGTGAAATCTGCTTATTAGTCAATGTTTCGTATTGATTGACACAATTAATGACTAAATAGACAAAGAAGACCGCCTGCAGCACTTCAATGGTCCCACAAAGTTTATACTCTGTTTCGGTTGGACTGGAATTACGCAAAAACTGTGGTGGAGTAATAGAAAGTCAAATATGTTTTTTGTGCCCACGGAGGACAATCAGTTAAATTTTTCATAACTTGACCAAAAAAATTTTTTTATTAATTTAAAGGTCAGGTATGTATATAAAATAGAAAACCTAATTTGGTCGAACGTAATTTGAAAACTTCTCGAGGTGTGTATAGATTCTGTATGGAAGCCTCAAGATTAGGAAAAGGCAGCAGACTTGCAGTGCAATAAATTTGCCTGTTAGGTCAAAAATTACTTGTGTTCTTTAGAATACAGGAAAGTCACTTAGAGTTCGTTCGTGTTGTTGTGTTTTACAATGATTTTGTATGGGACCCCCCGTATCGAAGGGAGGAGAAGTCATTCAGTTGCAATAAATTATCTAATCATGTTAAAACTTGAATGTGTTCCTTTTTTCAACAATAATACCTAAAAATCGTATGAGTTCTGTAGTTTTGTCTATGGAGCTCTCCGTTTCAAAAGTGAGAGATGCCACTCTGCATGATATTTAGATCAATTCTTTTTGTCAAAATCATGCTTGGGAGCCAATTTAAAAAAAACACCTGGACATTGTTCGAGTTATGTTACAGTTTAAGTTAGTTTTGTATAGGAGCCTCTTCCCCCTGACGACGGAAGGTGTTCAAGCTGGTATTCAAATCATCCTAGGTCCAAAAAAAACCCTCGAGGATTCTGATGACCGGTTTAAACGTGATGGTGATGCAAAGAAAACGCTTTCATTTTTATTTATTAGAATTTGTAAAGTGGACCCCGTTCCACTTCAAAAATGGGAATGGGCAATCAGTAAAATTAATAATTTTTTAGCATCTTAACATGGTTTTGTACTAAATTAAATCAAAATCGATTGACAGTTGTTCGAGTGATGTTGTATTACACGTAGATTTTGTAAGGAAGACTACATTAGTACACCATGTCAAAATTTGGTGTATCAATTTCCTGAATGTAACATGAAAATTGTTTAAGTTTTGTATATTTTGCATAAATTTTGTATAGGAGACCACCCGTTTCAAAGGCGACAGGGGATATTTTGCAAAATAATTCAACTTCTTTCATCAAATCATGCTTTTGAACCCATTTTTTAAATAAAATCACCAGCAGATCGTTCGTGTCATGTTGAGGCTCTCAGAGTCATGAGGGTGCAAAAATAGTCGCTTTTGAGTTTACATACGATTCCTCATGTTTCAATCTCTATTTGGTATTTTTGTTATTTTTAAAATTTTTGAAAAAATGATTGGAAAATGGCTAAACACTATAACTCATATTTTAAGTTGAATCGGAATGTTAGAGCCTTGAAACTACTTTATAAATTATCTTTGACCTAAAAACTCTCTGATAGCAATTTTTTTTTTTTTGACGCCTTAATTTTTTTTTCGAGGTCTCCCAAATTATTCAAAAAATGAACCAATCTAATCGAATCAAAACGATGGACTCAGCAGCATGAACTGTTTTTCCGAGCCACGTACAAGTGCTGATGTTAATTTAAAATAGTCGTGGATGCAAGTTTTTGCAACTTTTTTTTTTGTTTTTTTTTCTTCTGTGCATCAGCACATCAAGTCGAACAAATTGCTCTCAAAAGACGGACACGACACACACGAGTTAGTACCTAGCAAAAAAAAGGGAAGAGTGACACTACATAGACCGGAAATGAAGATGTATGCAGATTTCAGATAGTTTTTTGTTTCTGCCCGGTACGAAGTTTTGACGCCCTTCTACTCGGAAAAGTACCTACCAAACTAGAGCTTTCACAGTCCTGTTTTGTAATTTATTCGTGCACATCATGCTGTTGCTGCTGCTCATCACATGGCTTGCTTCGTTTTGCCCCTTCCGTTCTCTCAAAATGGAGGGTTAGTTCGTTCAACTGAAAGCTCACTATTTCTAGTTGGGATGA
Organism: Uranotaenia lowii; assembly: GCF_029784155.1. Taxonomy (NCBI): domain Eukaryota; kingdom Metazoa; phylum Arthropoda; class Insecta; order Diptera; family Culicidae; genus Uranotaenia; species Uranotaenia lowii. The sequence continues at coordinate 6,934,586 of NC_073691.1, forward strand.
ATTTCGTCGTCCTTGCACTCGGAACGCACTTCAGTAGTAAGTTGAAGCTTAAAGAAGCGAGAAAGAGATAGGGAAAGGGCAATCATGGTATGTTCTGATAGAGTCGGTTTTACAGCAATGATCATCTCTGGTGATGTTCTTCGTTCATTCTCCTTTTGCGAGCAGAATGTAGTTTGGCAGAGATTGCTGCGACTAGGATTTATTCATACCCAATTAAATGACTTATTCGCCAGTGTTTGAAGGGAATTTAATGCGGTTAATACCATTTGCAGTTCCAAGCGAGTCGAGGGAACGAGCCAATTTTCCCAGTTCAAGGTTAATCTATCGGAGTTATTTAGTTTTATTGCCTTGGCTCATCATCATCTCTTCGATTGTGCCAACCCAGCTGTGTTCTTCTGTTCTGCTGAGTATTGTGTCTGTCCTTGGTTCATCGGCTGCTTAACTAGTTGGCTGCCTCGGCAGTGATTTGCTGATTTACGGCATCATGAGTGATTGATGATTGACATCAGCACTAATGTACATACAGCAGTTGTTGTTGGTAGTTAGATGTTTGTTAGTAGTACTTGATTGTATGTATTCTCGAATTATCCCGGTTCGATTTTCCAGCGCGTTGCTCCCACATAATCGAGTGATTTGGTGTTCGTTGAATCGTGCCACCGGTAATTGTTGAATAGCCGGCAGACACGAAACCCATCACCGCTGCGATGCGGGGGTTGTTCTTTCCATGAACTCCAACCGCGTTTTTCATCGCTTTTCCTCCTTTCCTCAACGACTCATCCAACCTTCCAACAGTGCAAAATAAACAACAATCGGAAAATCTTTCCCCGGCGAAAGCTCTTTTCGGTGAAAGAAAAACATGAATCGTAGAGAGCCAACCCAAATGTGCTGCCGCTTCAGCTATCTTGACTCTACCGTCGTTTGTGTATTTTCTTAGCGTTTTGTTTTGACTTTTACATGCTTTCAAGCAACTTGTTCGCCTCCTCTTCTCTAGATGATCAAAATAACCATCGAGCATGGGTTGCTGCTGTGTTGACAATGTCATTATCGAATATTATTTACGTTTTGTTTCGCCTTTGATGAGATCTCTTACACGCATAGCTCGCTCTTTCTTGTGTTCAATTCTCGGAAGGAAAATATTGTTGCTACTGGTTCTGTCATCTAACATTAAACTGTTGAAAACATTCCATTGAACTTTCGGAAGGACGATAACATCGTTATCGACCCGTAAAAATAATACCCCACCACTTATCCTAAGTTATATTTTTATTCGATAATCCTCCTCAGCTGAGATATTAAATTCCGGTCTTACATTTCCCAATTGTACCCGGAATTGGAAAAGTCACTTTTCGATTATTCCGGGTAAAGGGGCCAAATTCCAGCCCCAAAACCATCGTGGTGACAACCGAATTCCCCGGCACGGAAACCTACTCAGCGGATTGAAAAATTTGCCCGAACCCCGACGAAGAAGGTGGTGTGAAATTTACATTTTTCTTCGGGCTCTTTTCTTTGTGTGTCTGCTCTGATGCATGGCCATCTTTGATCACTAGCTCGCTTTGCCGACACCTTTTTAAATTTAGTTTTTTCCCATCGGGAAGGATAAAAAAAAAGGGCAATCGGAAAACTAGTAGGCAAGAAAGGAATTGTGGACTATCTTCTGAATCGTTCAGAGGGTGTTCGATTTTATCCCATTTCCTACCCCTCAAAACCAGAGGAACCCCGGAATAAGGGTTGATAAAAATGGGAATTTGATGCGACAAGCATACTAAAAAAGAGTAAATTGCATTTAACTCAACAGTCTTCCCCGGTGTTGGACGCTTTTATTTTTCCATTCAAGTTCCTGAAACTTACTCATCCTCCTCCTTGTCTACTATCTTCATTTTCTTTTTGCTGTGCTGCTTGCTTGCCCCCAATCATTCAGAATGTAATTGAGGTTTGTGTCATCGGAAGTTTTTTCTTCCTCCCTCTTTTTTTATTTCCGTGTATGATGTTATGTGCTGGTGATGAAGCCCTTTCTTAGTTTTTTTTTCGTGAACCGGACCTGGGCCATTTGAAGTGCTACGGACAACGGTTGCCTTTTCTTGCTTTTCTGCTCAATCTTTGGTTCCCGGAAACTTTTTTCCGATAGAGTTTCTCCGAGATTCGAGCTCTTCCGAGATGGGTGAAGAGCAATCGGTGGGACACGGGTGAGATGTTGGTTCCACTTTAAGGGCTTCCAAGAGTTTGGAAAATGACGGAACAGATTTGATGCCGTTTTTTTTTAAATTTTAAATCAATTGTTCAAAAATGTGCTCAGAATTAAATGATAACCACTAAGAGTCTCCACAATCGTGTAGCAATGTACACTATTCTAAAAACTTGAAAAAATCCGGACATTTAATTTAAAAATTGGTCGACCAAAAATCCGGGCAATATCCAGGCAAATTTGGTCCATAACCAAGAATAACTCAACACAAATCAAGAAAAATATCTTTAAAAAAATTCTACCATAACTCATCAGCAGTTTTTAAATCTTATTTTAGGCTATCAAAAAACCTCTCATGTTTATTTCTATAAAACTTGCTCAAAAAATTTGGTTTTGGACGCGTGAATAAAAAAATTTAGAACACAATTTGTTTTTCATTTTTTTTTTTTTGGTTTTTTGGTTTGGCAAATAGAGTGTATTAATCCAGGCGGGCTTTATTGAATAAAATTCGTGCAACCGGTCCGGTCCGAACTTTTGTACAATTTTTTATTAGATATCCGGGCAAACCCGGATAAAACCGGGTAATTTGGCAACCTATGGTTTAACCTAATCCATTGATTTTTTTCAGTAAAAATATTCATCAATTTAAGATATGTAAGGAATGTTCATGGAAAATAAGCATTCTTACAGTTATGTATAAGATGCAGACTATATATTAGGATATTTTGGCACTGACATGTATTGATTGTATTTCTATTTTTTTGTCATTTTGAAGCAGTCGGCCAATAGTTCAAGTTATAGTAGAGAAGAATTAATTCAGGATAGTTTAAGGTTGCCAGATTGCCCGGTTTTATCCGGGTTTGCCCGGATATTTCATTCTAAATTTGAGAACAGTCCGGCCCGGCCCGGTTGCCAGGATTTCATCGAAAAATGCCCGAATTTTGCCCGGATTTATTCAGTTTATTTGGCAAATTAAACAAAAAAAAACAACAAACACCTCCAAAACGAAATTTTTTGAGCAAGTTTCATAAAAATAATCATGAAAGGATTTTTGGAAGAACTAATATACGGTTCAAATTTTATCGATGAGTTTTGATGAAAAAAAAAAAAATCTTTTCGTGTTTTCCTCTTGATTTTTGTTGAGGAATTTCTGAGTTTTGAGAAAATTTGCCCGAATATTGCCCGGATTTATGGTCGGTAATTTGAAATCGAAAGCCCGTCTTACGTCTTAATCGTTAAATTTTGGAAAGCTTACTAAAAATGATTTCCATTCCGTCAAATTTTGTGTGTGTTTTTCAGATCTTATTCAGTTAAAACACTTCAGTTTTCCGTTATCCGAAGTTTAATTTAAAAAAATCTGAAAGAACATGCTTCGGGAAAAAACTGTAAATCAGCTACGGAATGCTCAAAGAAAATTTCACTTACTGGTAAAAAAAGCTGTAGTTGTGATTGGTGATTTGCAGCAAAACTGTTTGACATGCAGCGCTAACTAGCTTTCAGTTACGGAACTAACAAAAGGGTGATCATAGTAGTTTTTTTAACACGACAGTGAGTACAAATGATTTTGAAAATGAAGTTTTCTGTAAAAATTGTCTTTTTAAGAACAATAAAAATAACTGAATTGGGTTAGAAAATCAATTTTCTACTAGCTTCCATGATTTTTGCATATGCGAATACAATTTTTAGGGGTTTTTTTTCTCATAAAACCTAATGTATAAATTTCACTTCAGAATCCTGAAACAACTGTATTAAAATTAAAAGCATAAATTGACAAATTTGATGTCCTTCTACGTCTCCAAATTCAAAGATTGATGCAAACCTATATCTGAGGAAAATATATGTATCTCTTAAATTTAACAAGTTATCGTTTATTTCTGTGGAAAGAAAATTATTCACGTTTTTCTTCAAAATAGTAAGCTGCTGTTAGAGTACTTGTTGAAATGACTGTTAATTTTTGTTCCCGCAACATTTTTTTTCGTGAAAATGGCTGAATAACAGATAAATCCTGTTTCAGAAAATCTTTGAAAGTTTATTCAATGTTTCATTTCAAATATAAATTAGATACGTGCCAGAAATTGGATGTATTGTATTGGATTCTTTTTGTTTTGACATGCATTCATTCTAATTTAAATATTATTTTACACTTTATAAGCCATTCATTGATCGTTTTGAGGAACCTCCGTCCAAACGAAATCTCCATCGTTTTTCATCTGATGAGATTTGGCTCGCTTTCGATATCTCTCAGTTCAGTTAATCTGTTTTCTATTATTTCTTCAAAACTCGGCGTGAATCTAAAACGGTATTTATGGGTTTATTTTGAAACATAGTTTTAAATATTAATAAAAATGTTACGGGTTATAAAATCTCCATTTTTAAAATGCTTTGAACAATTTTTTTCAGCCAACTCCTCGAGGATAATTTTTCACAAAGCCTTCGAAAGGCGGAACAGGGAACATATTTACTCCAGATAAGCCTTCCCCGCTGTTGAACGTTGGCACCACACAGTTGTTTCCGGAAATCTAAAAATTTATACATAACAATCAATACATGGGTTTTAAAAGTATTATAGATTATGTAGTACACATTTTCTTACCATATTACCCAATCCAATCTTGATAAATACACCGAAATTTGAAATTTATCGTTGTGTTTTGAAAAAATAAAAGGCGCCATGACGTTTCTATCTTTAACATCATCATTTTGATGTGAGTGTGAGTATCCTCTGAACGTCGTTTGGAGCTGCAAATCGCCAATTAGAGTTTTAATTATCTTGAAAACCTTCAACCAGTAGGCTGTGTAAATAAAATCTCAAAATTTTGTTTACTTTTGACGGTCGCCATGGAAACCAGCCATTCCAAAAACATCTTTCATATTTCACCGGCGGATTACCTTCCCAAATAAAAAATCAAAATACTGATTAATTTTTCACAGGCCATACCAGTAAATAAGCTCTAGTTTGGACTTTAAAAGACAAACATTCGTTTGTCGATCGTAAATTTCAACAAACAATCACCTCAATGGAATCAAAACTTCAGATTCTGATCCAAAAACCACCCCGAAGCTTGATGGGCCGCTTCTGGGGCTTTCGGTGTTGTTGCTCAAAGACCAAACAACCCGACAAGCGGCGAAGCAACTGGCTCTCGTGTGTCAGCCAGCATACATCAACCGAGAACCTTCGTCGTCTAAAGGTAACGAAACGCCCGAGGAAACCGTCTTTGAAAGAAAAAAAAACGGTACACCGCACCGAAAATGGGAAAGGTGACTCCGGCCGAATCCCACACCCGAAAATCACACTTGGAGCAAATTGAAAAAGAAAACATACGGCAACTTTCCACCAACGACGGAGAGAGGTTGTTTGGTTGGGAATTTGGGGGCGGTTTGCAGTGAAGGTTGATCTGAGCTGAGCAAAAAAAGCACTCCCCGAAAAACCAAAAACAGAATCTCGCGCGCCCCGGAAACTTTGAGCACTCCCCGGGGACCAAAACCGGTCGGTGCTTGGAATATCAGAGTGTTCTGTTGTGTCTACTTATGTGTCGAATGAAATCGTCGTCCTCGACGTCTCGTCGTCTTCGTTTCGTTGTTGTGAAGCTTCCCTGCTGCTGTTGTTTCAGAGCAGCTACACCATGTGACAATTTTCAGATGCTCCTGGTTTTGGGCTGGTTGCTCCTACTAAATTTGTCTTTTTTCAGTCGTTGTTTCCTTCAACCATACTACAGATGGAATGCTCGACTATTGCACCCAAGCTGTGGGGTGTCTTCTTGATAAGTAGTAGCAGGAACAATGAATGGTTGGACAAATAAATGAACAGAGATTACGAAAGGACGTATATTTGGCTCTGGAAGAATAAAACGTTAAAATGTTATTCTTAAGACAGCAGCGTAATGATGGGTATAAACAACAGCAACGGAGAAAAGCATGACAGGGGAACCTTTCCCATTATGACTTTGCAGATACCATCCACAAAACGAAAAAAAGTGGTGGCTGCACCCGACAAATGAAAACTTTGATATCGGGACATCCTTCTAACCTGGGAATAATGCTCCGGGCAAGGACAAATTCTGAAAAGTTTGGACTCCCACTACGCCACGGTCGGTCGTACGGTGGATGGCGACCGTGACAAATGAAATGAGCCAGAATTCAAGTTTGTAAGAGAATTGTTGGAATAATAAAAGAAAATAAAACAGGAAAAAGTAGGAAGAGGGGATGAGACTTGAGCTTTGTGTTAAAAGTATGGTCCCTCTTTTTTTCATTCTTTTCCGAAGCATCCGCACAAATTGGAAGCTCATTATTTTCATGCACTTTTAGTTGCTTTCGTTCGACGTCGGTGATGGCCGCTGGGAAGAAAATACTCGCAAAGCCTGACCTTGGGGTGAAATTTGATGATAAATTGGAATGTGCGGAAATTTTCGTTTAATCTAAAATTTCAAACACTTCAAAACCTTTAAAAACACTTAAAAATTAAATGAAGTTCATGGTTCTCCGTCTCACGACATAAGCTGATGAACAATTTTCTTCCAATCCACTCGGTCTATGGCAATCGTTCTCAAACTTCTCGGGGACAATCCTCATTCACCAGATCACGCTTTACTTGGTCTTACCACCTTGCTCGTTGCGCCCCTGCTCATTTAGAGTCGCGTGAGCTCGTGGTTCATCCTTAGCCTCAAAACTAAAGTTGCCGAAATCACAGAAAAATCTATAGTTTCACAGAATTTTAAGCAAATTTTTGTCACAGAGTACTGAAATTTGAAAATATGACCAGATTTCACAGATTTTTCAAATTTTATTCGTTGCCCAATGAAATTTCAATTTCTTATGTCAAAATAAATTTTGGATTTTTCACTTCAAACTGTAGGAAAGTTATAATATTGGTACTATAAAATGATTTTCTCAAGTTAAATGTAAAAAAGAACCAATTTGTGATGAATTTTCAATCAAACTTATTGATAAAGCATCACAAAAAACCATCACAGAGTTTTTAGGTAAATCACAGAATGTCAGATTTTTTTTTCGTCAAAAACACAGATTTTTTTTACGCAACCTTGCTCCACATTCCGTTTTCCTGCACGCCACCAAAGATGGTTCTCTTTTTTTGGAGTTCGAGTTTCAAGTCATTTTCGGATCATTTTCCAAAAAAAAAGTTTTTTTCCGATTTACTTTGAAGTTATTTTTTGATTCTTTACAGAGTCATTTTCCAGTAATTTTGTAGAAAAATTGAATTCGTTTCCGAACAATTAAAAGTGTTTTAAGTAGTTTTGAAAATATTCTAGACAAGTTGTGATCATGTTGGGGTCATGATTATTTTTAAATCATTTTCGAGTCGTTTAACAAAAATTTTCTAGTCATGCTAGAGTTATTTTGGAATCATTTTAAAAAAAAAATTAGAGTCGTTATCTGAGGATTTATGAGTTATCTTTGCTTCATTTTTGTATAATTTTTGAGTCATTTTCTAGATTTTGAATCAATTTTGAATCATTCTTCAGCCATTTTCAATTCAATTAAATTAACTTTTGGGTACTTTTCGATGCCTTTGGGAGTCATTTTGTTATAAAAATTATCTACACGTTATGTTTGAATGATTGTGTAGTGATTTCTGGAGAAGTTACTAAAAACCAATTAAAAGTTAATCAAAAATTTTTAAATTGTTTTTGAGTTATTTGGGAGTAAGTTTCGAGTCATGGTTCAGCCTTTTAGAAACTTTTGGAAGTCTTGCTGGAATCTTTCAGGGGTCATTTGTGAGGTATTTTAGAGTCTTTTTCTAGTTCTGTTCTGTCCTATAAATTTTAAGTCGGTGTCTTTGTTGACGTTTTGATTTATTTTCAATTCATGTTCGTATAGTTTTTGAACGATTTTAAATTACCTTTGAGTCGATTTGGAGTTATTTCAAAGCCTATGTAGAGAAGATTCCGAGTCACTTTGAAATTAATTCGTAGTAATTTTTGAATGATTTTTCTATAAATTTTGAGCGATTTTAATTTAAGAATCAATTTTGAACCCTTTCGTGTTATTTTCTAGTCTTTTGTTAACCAGGTCTAAGTCATTTTGAAGGCATTTCCGAGACCCGTTCGAATCCTTTCTAAGTTGTTATCGCGTCTTTGCCGACCTTTTGGATTTCTTCCCAGAAATTTTTTAGCTGATTTTATCCATTTTTTTGAACCAAGATTAAGGAGTTTTTTTTAGTTATTTTTGCATAATTTTCGTGTTATTTTTGAAACATTTGAAAGTTATTTTTCAGTTTTAGAATTTCTGTTGTTATTGCATCATTTCTAAGATCACGTTATGTTTGAGTGATTGTGGGGGGATTTTTGGATTAATTTTCAAGTCGTTTTGGTAAATTTGGGAGTTTGTTTAAAGTCATTTTTTAGCCTTTAAGAAGCCTTTGGGAGTCTTAATAGAATCATTAAGGGATCATTTGTAAGTTATTTTGGAGTATTTTTATGCCATTTTGGAGCCTTTTCTCAGTTCTGTTCTGTTCTATAATTTTTAAGTCGATGTCTTTGTTGACTTTTTGATGTATTTTCAAGTCATGTTCGAAGGGTTTTTGAACGATTTTGAATCCCTTTTAAGTCGTTTTGGAGCCATTTTAATGCCGTTATAGAGAAGATTTCGAGTCATTTTGGAAATTACTTCGTAGTAATTTTTGATAGATTTTTTCATTAATTTTTATCCATTTTTTTAACAATTTTTGTTTAATAATCAATTTTAAACTTTTTCGTGTCGTTTTGAGTCTTTTGTGAACCAGGTCTAAGTCATTTTGGAGGCATTTCCGAGACCCGTTTGAGTCATTTTTAAGTCTTTTTCGCGTCTTTGCCGACTTATTGAATTATTTCCCAGGAATTTTTGAGTCGATTTGATTTTTTTTTTCAACCAAGATTAAGGAGTTTTTTTGAGTTATTTGATGCAATCATTTTCGTGTTATTTTTGAAACATTTGAAAGTTATTTTTCAGTTTTAGAATTTCTGTTGTTATCGCATCATTTCGAAAATCATTATCAACTCATTTTTTAGTCATTTTTATGCATCTTCAAGTTATGTTTGAGTGATTGTAGGGGGGGTTTGATTAATTTTCAAGTCGTTTTTGATAAATTTGGGAGTTTGTTTAAAGTCATTTTTTAGCCTTTAAGAAGCCTTTGGGAGTCTTAATAGAATCATTAAGGGATAATTTGTAAGTAATTTTTGTGTATTTTTATGCCATTTTGGAGCCTTTTCTCAGTTCTGCTCTGTTCTATATTTTTTAAGTCGATGTCTTTGTTGACTTTTTGATGTATTTTCAAGTCATGTTCGAAGGGTTTTTGAACGATTTTGAATCCCTTTTAAGTCGTTTTGGAGCCATTTTAATGCCGTTATAGAGAAGATTTCGAGTCATTTTGGAAATTACTTCGTAGTAATTTTTGATAGATTTTTTCATTAATTTTTATCCATTTTTTTTAACAATTTTTGTTTAATAAACAATTTTGAACCTTTTCGTGTCGTTTTTGAGTGTTTTTTTAAAACAGTTTAAACTCATTTTGGAGGCATTTCCGAGACCCGTTTGAGTCATTTTTAAGTCTTTTTCGCGTCTTTGCCGACTTATTGAATTATTTCCCAAGAATTTTTGAGTTGATTTGATTTTGTTTTTCAACCAAGATTAAGGAGTTTTTATGAGTTATTTTTGCATCATTTTCGTGTTATTTTTGAAACATTTGAAAGTTATTTTTCAGTTTTAGAATTTCTGTTGTTATCGCATCATTTCGAAGATCATTATCAACTCATTTTTTAATCATTTTTATGCATCTTCAAGTTATGTTTGAGTGATTGTAGGAGGGGCTTGATTAATTTTCTAGTAGTTTTTGATTAATTTGGGATTTTGTTTTAAGTCATTTTTAGTTGACTTTTTGATTAATTTTCAAGTCATGTTCGAAGGGTTTTTGAACGATTTTGAGTCCCTTTTAAGTCGTTTTGGAGCCATTTTAGTGCCGTTATAAAGAAGATTACGAGTCAGTTTAATTCGTAGTAATTTTTGATAATTTTTCCATTAATTTTTATCCATTTTTTTTAGCAATTTTTGTGTTAGAATCAATTTTGAACTTTTTGGTGTCATTTTTTAGTCATTTTGGAGGCATTTCCGAGATCCAGAACCATTATCGATTCATTTTTTAGTAATTTTTGAGGCATCTTCAAGTTATACTTGAGTGATTGTGGAGTAATTTTGGATTAGTAATTTTGAGTAATTTGGGAGGTAGCTTGGAGTCATTTTTTAGCCCTCCGGGAGCCTTAAAGGATCTTGCTGAAATCATTTAGGGGTCATTTGAGGGTTGTTATTTTGGAGCATTTTCTCGTTCTCATCTACAATTATTCGAGTAGTTTTTGAACAATTTTTCGAGACCCTTTTGAGATATTTAGATGAAATTTCCGACTCATTATAGAATCGATTTTGAGTCTTTTTATAGTAATTTTTAATTTATTTTTGAAAAAAAAAATTCCAATCCGTTTTCGAGCTATTTAAGATTCAATTTTCGAATCATTTTAACCATATTCTAGTCATTTTCTGAATAGATTTAAGCTGCTTTTAGTCATATTCGAGTCATTTTCAGTCTTTTATGAGTAAAGTTTTAGTCATTTTGTAGTCATTTTCTAGTCTTCCAGAGTCATTTATGAGTTTTCCCTCTTTTTTAATCAGTTCTAAGTCATTTTCCCAGTCTTGTTCGAGTCATTTCGAATTATTTTCGAAAAATTTTGAGTTACTTTGAATCCCTTATGTTAACCAAATTTCGAATTTTTTATGAATTTTAGAGGCTCTTTTAAGACGTTGTGATGAAATTTTCAACTCATTTAAGAGTCGATTTAGGGTCTTTTTGTAGTAATTTTAAAGTTATTTTTAAAAAAAATCCAAACCTTTTTGAGCTATTTAAGATTTTATTTAAGAATCATTTGGAATCATTTTCAAGTTATTTTTAAGTAGTTTTTTGCTACTTTAAGTCATATTCGAGCCATTTTGTAGTCATTTTCTAGTCTTTTAAAGTCATTATTGAGTTTTCTCTTGACAGCCATATTTGAATGAGTTTGAATTCATTTTGATATAGTGTTCCAGTCATTTCTGTTCATTTTTGTGATTCATTTTAGAGCCTTTTTATCAGATTTTTATAAGTATTTGTACGTCATTTAAGAGTCAGTTTTGAGTTGATTTCGAGAAATTTTGTAGTCAACTTATTTTTTAGCTTATTAATTTAAAAAATCATTTTTGAACCTTTTCGAGTGATTTTTTTATTTTTATTTTTTTAAACAGTTCTAAGTCATTTTAGAGGCATTTTCGAGTCCTGTTCGAGTGATTTGAATTATTATCGAGTAATTTTGAGTAATTTAAATCATTTATTTCAAGCAAGTTTCTAGTTATTTTTTAACCATTCTCGAGGCTCTTTGAGACGTTTCAATGAAACTTTCGACTCATGCAGAAACGATTCTGAGTCTTTTTGTAGTAATTTTGAAGTTTTTTTTTTCAAAAATTCCAATCCTTTTCGAGCCATTTTGAATTCAATCTCAAGATTCTAGTCATTTTTTATGTAGTTTTAAGCTACTATTAGTCACATTCGAATCCTTTGAGCCTTTTACGAGTCAATTTTAAGTCATCTCGTAGTCATTTTCTAGTCTTTTAGAGTTATTGTTGAGTCTTCTTTGGAAAGCCATTTTCAGTGAGTTTGAAATCATTTAAAAAAAAAATTCCAGACATTTTCGAGAATTTTTGTCATTTATTTTCGAACCTTCTGTCAGATTTTTGTAAGTTTTTTGACGTTTTGTAGTCAACTTATTTTCGAGCTTATTTATTTTAAGAATCTTTTTGGAACCTTTTCGAGTCATAGTTGAATTTGGAGGCATTTTTGAGTCCAGTTCGAATCATTTTGAATTATTTTGAGTTCATTTTTTAACCATGTTTCGAGTAATTTTTGATCAATTTTTGAGTCTCTTTTTGAAAGTTCCGATGAAATTTTTTACTCATTTTTTTACATCATCTATTTAATGTGATTTTGGAGTTATTTTTGAGAAATTTTGGAATCCTTTTTGAGCAGTTTTGAATTGAATTTTTGAACCACTTCGATTCAAATTAGATTTATTTTTTTACTAGTTTTTTTAGTTACTTTTAGTCATATTCGAGTAATTTCATGTCTTTTATGACTCAATTTTAAGCAATCTCGTAGTCATTTTGTAGTCTATTAGAGTCATTATTAAATTTTCTTCAGACAACTTTTTTTGAGTGAATCTGAAATGATAGAAAAATTTCCAGTCATTTTTGAGAATTTTTGTGATTTATGTTAGAGCCTTTTTGTCAGATTTTTGTAAGTATTTTGACATCATTTAAGGGTCCGTTTAGAGTAGTTTTCGAAAAATTATGTAGTCAACTTATTTCGGAGCTTATTAATTTAAAGAATCACTTTTGAACCTTTTCGAGTATTTTTTTAGTCTTTTTTGAATCAGTTCTAAGTAATTTTAGAGGCTTGGAAATCCAAGTCCTGTTCGAGTTATTTTCAATTATTTTCGAGTAATTTTGAGACATTTTAAGTCGTTCATTTTAACCAAGTTTCGAATCAATTTTGAACAATTTTCGAGGCTCTTCTGAGACGTTTAGATAAAATTTTCGACTCAATATAGAGTCGATTTTGAGTCTTTTTATAGTAATTTTGGAGTTATTTTTAATAAATTTTGCAATCCTTTTCAAGCTATTTTAAATTTAGTTTTCGAATCATTTGAAATCATATTCTAGTCATTTTTAAGTAGTTATTAAGCAACTTTAAGTCATATTCAAGGCATTACAAGTCTTTTAAATATCAGTTCTAAGTCATTCCTTAGGCATTTTCTCGTCTATTGAAGTCATTCCTAAGTCATCTTTTAACAACAATTTTTGAGTGAGTTTGTAATCTGTTTTAAAATATTTTTTAAATACTCTTCAAAAAATTTAATGATTCAATTTTGAGTCTTTTTTTAGATTTTTATGAGTAATTTGATGTCATTTAAAAGTCAGTTTGGAGTGGGTTTCGAGAAATTTAGCAGTCAACTATGGAGCATTTTTTTAAGTCTTTATCAAAACCTTTTTCCAGTCCGTTTGGGTCTTTTTCGATTCATTAAAGAGTTATTTTGGAGCTTCTTCTAGATCTTGTATTACTTGAAATTGGTAAAGTCAAAAAGTCATTTTTGAATAATTTCAGAATCAAATTTAAATAATTTTTACTTTTTTCAACTTTTTATTTCTGAGCTGTTCATTAAATTTGAAAACTTGAAAATAACTCGAATATTTATAGAAAAAAAAACTCTAAAATTAACTTATGATAACTCAAACCCGATAATACCAAGTTGCTTAAGATTTTTTTTGTTATTTTTGATTATATTTCTAATCATTTTAGAGTTTTTTTCTGGATGATTTTGGCGTCTTTCGAGTTTTTTAAAAACATTCTTGTGTGGATTTAGAGCAATTTTAGGGTATTTTAAGGTGTTTTCGATTCATTTCTTTAATAACATCTTAGATTATTTAGTAATTATGGAGAAATAAACGTGTCATTTAAGAGGTAATCTAGAGTTGTTTTAGATTCATTTTTGAGACAATTTGGAATTGTTTAAGTAGCAGTTTAGAAGTTTAGTGTTTTTGACCAAAATTATTTTTGAATTCAGGGATTTATGTTCAAACTTACGTGACGATTTTCTGTGATGCTTTTTACATGAAATTCATCGGAAAATCATGTTAAACATCAACAACCGAAATATTTTTTATTAGATTTTATGAAGAGATTAACCACCGTAATTTTTGTTTGTTACTTTGATTTATCGGCCTAGCGGTGAAAAGTGATGTCCTTTTTAGTAGGGACATCTAAAGATTATGAAATTTTTTATATAGATGGATAGAAGGTTAGAAGAAATGAACCTTCTATCCATCTATATAAAAAATTTCATAATCTTTAGATGTCCCTACTAAAAAGGACATCACTTTTCACCGCTAGGCCGATAAATCAAAGTAACAAACAAAAATTACGGTGGTTAATCTCTTCATAAAATTAAATAACTTTGGCCAAAAAGAAATAAAAACACGACATCATAGCATCGGTGGTTGGTCACTATCAGACTATCGACCGTACCGTTTCGCATGCAAACCCCGCATGTAACGAATGCGAAGATAACAAACTGAGAAGACTTAAACATCGATAGATGCGTTTCTGAGTTGAAGGGAGCTTATCTGAGCGATCACATACCATCTTTTTTGTTCGTCCGCACTACAAGTTCTCGCTTGTGGGGCGGACCACGCTAAGCCTACTAATGTGTGGTGGTAGATGCAACTCTATCTGTATCTACCACTTCATAGTAGTAGGCTCGTGAGGAACAAAAAATTTGGTATGTGATGGTAATGCTTCTAGACAAATTCTACCCGCTCATTTTCACCATCTTTCATTTCTTCTAACCTTCTATCCATCTATATAAAAAAAATTTCATAATCTTTAGATGTCCCTACTAAAAAGGACATCACTTTTCACCGCTAGGCCGATAAATCAAAGTAATTTTTTATTAGTTTTATAAGAAAAAATCTATTTATATTATCAATGTCTTAATGTTTTAATTTGCAAGTGTTTAAAATCCTAAGTTAATAAAACATAAAAATATATGGTTCTTGAAAACTGAACCAAATTGAAAAATCTGTTAAATTTTTTAAAAATCAGTTATCTGTAGCCTAGATTTTTTAACGAAATTTTGCTCAAAATTCTGGAATTTTGCCAAATTCTAAATTTAAAACCAATTGATTTTTATTGGTCAGAGAAACGTTGACTTTTATAAAACACTTTTTTACCACAGGAAATTCAAAATCCAGCAACGGATCTCCGGAAATTGGACGATAATTATTGAGGCGATTTACAAAAGATTAAAACCAAGTTCCTTCCTCAGTTCTTCCAATCGTCCCCACTTTTAAATTCCCGAAGGGTAGTTTGACCTCCTCTTTTTTGTTCCTGTGATGAATCTTGTGTAATTTGGGATGAAAAGTGGATGACTTCTTTTTTTTTTTTTGAGCTCTCCTCCGGTTTTTTACTTCCTCTCGTCACAAGAGGGGAGACTATGTTGACATCGACTTCGACTTCTACAACAACGACAACGACGACGATGATGATGCTATGCTGATCTCCCGATGATAATGCTATTATTGAACCAAATTTGGGCGGGAAGTCAACAACAACAACAACATCAACTTGAGCAGATGAGAAACGTGAGTTTAAGGGAAGGAAAAAAAACCAACCCAACTTGACCTCCCACTTGGCCATGTACAAACAAAAATGGTCGATAATGGTCACTGCCGAACGGAATGGCACAGCTGGAAGAAGCTGATTTTATGTTTGCATTTTTCAAGAAAGAAAAGAACGAGAAAAAAAAGTAGATCGAGAAAAAAATCGACAGCCGCGCTAAAAAATCGCTTGGGGGAGATTTTCCTGTTCAACATAATCGACATTAATTTTCATTTTCGAAGGTCATTCGGGGATATCCCAGGATATTTTTGTTGTTGGTTTTTTCCCGCATTTTTCGGCTGATCAAATTGACTAATGGTTATTCGCGAAAGAGTTTTTCTGCTCGAATTTTTCCGAAGCCCCAGCTAAACGAAACGGCTGAGCCGAATGCTGAATGGTAAATTTTTGTTTGTTTAATTTGATTGGCCAAAGTTTGGCTTTGGCATTTCGCTGATGAATTGGCATCGATATCGGTTACTGTGGGCTTTGGAAAGCAATTATCCTCATGGCTTTTGATTTATGGTTCCGAGTTAGTTTGAATTTTTAACCATCGTTTATGGAATGAATTTTCTCTCAAATGTGGGTGGCTCCAGAGAGTATTTTCACACTAATTTGTTTCCACTCCGTCCAATGGAGTCCCCATTTGAATCTCTCTCAGACAATTTCAAAATAACTTAGAGTTGGATGGTTTTGTCAAAATAAAACAACAATTAAAGAACTAATGAAGGCTCCATCGCCTCAAATTTTACCCGAAGCTGTTGGGAATCCGTTAGCAGGTCTAAAAATATTCATCCCAGCCAGTCAGCAATCAGCAAAGTATCCCCATCTGTTATCCATTAGGCGTCCAGGCCACTCGGTACCCCACAAAGTGAAACCAGCCAGGCCAAAACTTGGCCAACGACACGAGTTCCATCTCCCTGGCGAGGAGGAGGACCGAAAAAAAAATCAAAATTCTCCATCAGAAATATTTTTCAACGTAGAGGCAAATGATGATGGTTGTTTGTTGAGGGATGAAAAAGCCCCAAAAAGAAATCAGTCGAAAAAAATCCCAGTAATATCGACCCAGAGGTGCTCCACTTCTTCTCGACGAATAGCCGCACGGGCTTATCAATCCCAGTATAATTCCGATGGTGGCTCCATAGAGGAAAAAAAACTCATTTCTTCACAATTAGCTCACATTGACAGACTCTTTGAAGAAAAACAGCTGTTAAATCACGCAAGTCCCTCATCACCTTCCCAACAAAAAAAAACACAAAACCAAACCAGACGATCGATTAAAGCCGGGGTTTTCAACTTTCAGTGGCTCCAGAGAGCGAGGGTGTATTCATCCATTGTATTGTCAGAACAAGCTAATACAGCTTTCGATAATAACCCCAAACCAATTTGCACCAACAACGAGAGAAGAGCAAAAAAAACTCAAACATCCTTCCGGCAATGACTTGAATTAAACGAAACTTTCCCATTCTCAGTGGGTTGAAAATTGTGGTGGCTCCAGAGAGTGATTTTTTTTTTCGTTCCAATTTTTAAACATTACCAGCGAAAAAAAAGGGCGATGGACGACGGACGGTCAGCAGTGGCTAGAATGTGCTTTTCGTCTCTTTTTGCTTTTTTTCATTCGCCAGCTGCCGCCAATCAACCAAAAGTTCAAGCTAAGGAAGGAAATTCTTAATTTTCGCTTCGGCGGAACTCGTGCAATAATATATATATATGCAATGGTGAGGCGATGGCACCTTCCAGGCAAAAAGGTTTGTTTTTACTGTACTTTCCTCCGATGTTGATGGGGGTAGAATAAATAACGAAACTTGCTAGCAGTCCAGCAGCCAAGCTCCGGAGGCAACTGTAAAGCGCAACATTTATTTTTTTTTTTTTTTCAATAAACTTCTGAGTTAAGCTTGAGCGCCTTCGGGGTTTTTTTTGCTCAAAACAAAAAACGGAAAAAATCTCTCGAATTCTAGGAATTCGGAGTTTGTTCGTTTGGATGTTTTCGATTTGAAATCTCCAGAAATCTGCATGTGATGTTATGAAATCTTCATTTCGAAGAAGAACGTGCAGGAATCGAAATCTGTGTGGCAGTCTTACTTGACTCACTTGAAAAATCTTTTAAGCAACAAACACTGTTGAAATTTAATTTTCTTCCAATTTTTTAAATTTCAAATTCACATTTTAACCGCCCTCCAAAAAGTTGGCTGATTATATTTTGTTCTTATTCTTCTTGAAATTTTCTTTTCAATTCTTTATTTCTGATTTCACATTCAAATTTTCAAATACTCTGCTTTCTTATCATATCATTGATTTTTTTTCATTTAAAGTTAGATTTTGTCGAAATACTGCTGTTTCTTCTAAAAAGTCTTAGCCCTAGATTGAATGCAGATTAAACTGCAAATTGAAGTCTTCGAATGAGAAAAGTTGTTCCTTGGGAAAAGTTCGACTACGAGAAATTTCCATTGCCAAGCAACAAATTGTATCCGATGAGCGCACGTTCGCAATAAAGATGTTCAAAAGAAGATTAAAATAGTTGTTCGAAATCGTTCCTGAAAAAAAAAACGTGAAACTCTCTAAGGCACATACTGAAAGTAAATCGGAGGGAAAAATGAATCTACAAAGAGATCTTTTTTCCGAGAAGAAAAAAAAACCTAAACCATTTGCAAAACTCACTGGAGAAGAATACTGACAAAAAAAAGGTGGAGGCAAAAGATGAGAGGGAAAAAAATCTATCATTTGGAAATCGGTACTTACCTTTTTCTGAGGGAAACCAGAAGCAGCAACACTCGCCCAGCAAGGTGAAGGCTATTCATGTTTATTGCGAAGAGCCTGATGAGGATCCACTCGAGATTTTTTGGAGGGGATTGGGGGAGTTGGGTGGCGCGTCTTTAAAGGAACCTCTGGATTGTGTCAGATCCAGTCGTTGAGGGACGAACGACGGGCTCTGTGTTTGAATGTGTTTAGCCCCAGCCAGAGCTCTGTGTATAATACATCATCGTCAGAAGCGGAGAAGAACCGTTTATATTTTTTTCAAATTTTTATGTTGCTGTTGCCTGGAGAAGTTCCCAAAACAGGACACATTCGGGAAATTTTGGGCCCCCCATCCTTCGTTCATGAATTCCATTTATTAATTCACTCAAACACGAACGGAATTGCGTTGATCAAAGTTTTTCCGGTTTCCATTTATTTTTTTTGCGTTTTTTTTTCTCTACTTTGTTTGCTAGTATTCTTCAATTTGAGGTCTGTCATGTTCCCATTTCTTCAGCGTCGATTTTCATCCCCCCTTTCTTTTCCTTCTTTCTGTCTCGCTGGCTCTTCTAATTCGAAACACAAAACTCAAATAAGCTTTTGACAGAAGCAGCAGCGTTCCGAAAAAGTTGTTTACATCTCGCTCCGTGTGAAGTTTGAATTGAGATTGTTGGGTTTTTTTTTTTTGGCGCTTCTGAAACATGTGAGTGGGTGAGACATTATTGGAAAATATGTTTCTACCAACATAACTGCGATAACTTTTAACAAAAGCATTGCTGAAAAGCGGAGACGAATAAACAGAGAAGTTCACAGTTGCATAATTTATACAGCAGACAACTTCCAGATTCAAAATTTTAAAGGAATTATGATTTCACATTTTCGATTCAATCTTTTGTATCAACGAATAATTGTTTACCTTAAAATGCGAAAATATTCAGCATTCATTTTTCAAGTAATTTAAGTTTAAGTTTTGACATATGATGAGTGATGTCTCATGTCTGATATCTGATGTCTGATGTCTGATGTCTAATGTCTGATGTCTGATGTCTGATGTCTGATGTCTGATGTCTGATGTCTGATGTCTGATGTCTGATGTCTGATGTCTGAGGTCTGATGTCTGATGTCTGATGTCTGATGTCTGATGTCTGATGTCTGATGTCTGATGTCTGATGTCTGATGTCTGATGTCTGATGTCTGATGTCTGATGTCTGATGTCTGAAGTCTGATGTCTGATGTCTGATGTTTGATGTCTGGTGTTTGATGGCTGATGCCTGATATCTGTTGTCTGATGTCGAATGTCTGATATCTGATGACTGATGACTTTTATCTGTTGTCTGATTTTTAATGTCTGATGTCTGATGTCTGATGCCTGATGTCTGATATCTTATGTCTGATATATGATGTCTGTTGTCTGATGTATGTTGTCTGTTGTCTGATGTCTGATGTCTGATGTCGGATGTCTGATGTCTGATGTCGGATGTATTATGTCTCATGTCTGATGTCTGATGTCCGATGTCCGATGTTTGATGTCTGATGTCTGATGTCTGTTATCTAATGTCTGATATCTGATGTCTGATGTCTGATATCTAATGTCTGATATCTAATGTCTGATGTCTATTATCTAATGTCTGATGTCTATTATTTAATGTCTGATGTCTGATATCTGATGTCAGTTGTCTAAAGTCAGTTGTTCGATGCCTGATGTCTGATGTCTGATGTCTGTTGTCTGATGTCTGATGTCTGATGTCTGATGTCTGATGTCTGATGTCTGATGTCTGATGTCTGATGTCTGATGTCTAATGTCTGATGTCTGATATCTGATGTTTGATGTCTGATGTCTGATGTCTGATGTCAGTTGACTAAAGTCAGTTATTCAATGCCTGATGTCTGTTGTCTGTTGTCTGATGTCTGATGTCTGATGTCTGATGTTTGATGTCTGATGTCAGTTGACTAAAGTCAGTTATTCAATGCCTGATGTCTGTTGTCTGTTGTCTGATGTCTGATGTCTGATGTCTGATGTCTGATGTCTGATGTCTGATGCCTGATGTCTGATATCTTATGTCTGATATCTGATGTCTGTTGTCTGATGTATGTTGTCTGTTGTCTGATGTCTGATGTCTGATGTCGGATGTCTGATGTCTGATGTCGGATGTATTATGTCTCATGTCTGATGTCTGATGTCCGATGTCCGATGTTTGATGTCTGATGTCTGATGTCTGTTATCTAATATCTGATACCTGATGACTGATGTCTGATATCTAATGTCTGATATCAAATGTCTGATGTCTATTATCTAATGTCTAATGTCTATTATTTAATGTCTGATGTCTGATATCTGATGTCAGTTGTCTAAAGTCAGTTGTTCGATGCCTGATGTCTGATGTCTGATGTCTGTTGTCTGATGTCTGATGTCTGATGTCTGATGTCTGATGTCTAATGTCTGGTGTCTGATATCTGATGTTTGATGTCTGATGTCAGTTGACTAAAGTCAGTTATTCAATGCCTGATGTCTGTTGTCTGTTGTCTGATGTCTGATGTCTGATGTCTGATGTCCTATGTCTGATGTCTGATGTCTGATGTCTGATGTCTGATGTCTGATGTCTGAAGTCTGATGTCTGATGTCTGATGTCTGATGTCTGATGTCTGATGTCTGATGTCTGATGTCTGATGTCTAATGTCTGGTGTCTGATATCTGATGTTTGATGTCTGATGTCAGTTGACTAAAGTCAGTTATTCAATGCCTGATGTCTGTTGTCTGTTGTCTGATGTCTGATGTCTGATGTCTGATGTCTGATGTCTGATGTCTGATGCCTGATGTCTGATATCTTATGTCTGATATCTGATGTCTGTTGTCTGATGTATGTTGTCTGTTGTCTGATGTCTGATGTCTGATGTCGGATGTCTGATGTCTGATGTCGGATGTATTATGTCTCATGTCTGATGTCTGATGTCCGATGTCCGATGTTTGATGTCTGATGTCTGATGTCTGTTATCTAATATCTGATACCTGATGACTGATGTCTGATATCTAATGTCTGATATCAAATGTCTGATGTCTATTATCTAATGTCTAATGTCTATTATTTAATGTCTGATGTCTGATATCTGATGTCAGTTGTCTAAAGTCAGTTGTTCGATG
Source organism: Uranotaenia lowii (assembly GCF_029784155.1). Lineage (NCBI taxonomy): Eukaryota > Metazoa > Arthropoda > Insecta > Diptera > Culicidae > Uranotaenia > Uranotaenia lowii. Next base: position 6,955,862 of record NC_073691.1, read on the forward strand.
CCTGATGTCTGATGTCTGATGTCTGTTGTCTGATGTCTGATGTCTGATGTCTGATGTCTGATGTCTGATGTCTCATGTCTGATGTCTGATGACTGATGTCTGATGTCTGATGTCTGATGTCTGATGTCTGATTTCTGATGCCCTATGTCTGATGTCTGATGTCTGATGTCTGATGTCTGATGTCTGATGTCTGATGTCTGATGTCTGATGTCTGATGTCTGATGTCTGATGTCTGATGTCTAATGTCTGATGTCTGATATCTGATGTTTGATGTCTGATGTCTGATGTCTGATGTCAGTTGACTAAAGTCAGTTATTCAATGCCTGATGTCTGTTGTCTGTTGTCTGATGTCTGATGTCTGATGTCTGATGTCTGATGTCTGATGTCTGATGCCTGATGTCTGATATCTTATGTCTGATATCTGATGTCTGTTGTCTGATGTATGTTGTCTGTTGTCTGATGTCTGATGTCTGATGTCGGATGTCTGATGTCTGATGTCGGATGTATTATGTCTCATGTCTGATGTCTGATGTCCGATGTCCGATGTTTGATGTCTGATGTCTGATGTCTGTTATCTAATGTCTGATATCTGATGTCTGATGTCTGATAACTAATGTCTGATATCTAATGTCTGATGTCTATTATCTAATGTCTGATGTCTATTATTTAATGTCTGATGTCTGATATCTGAGGTCAGTTGTCTAAAGTCAGTTGTTCGATGCCTGATGTCTGATGTCTGATGTCTGTTGTCTGATGTCTGATGTCTGATGTCTGATGTCTGATGTCTGATGTCTGATGTCTCATGTCTGATGTCTGATGTCTGATGTCTGATGTCTGATGTCTGATGTCTGATGTCTGATGTCTGATGTCCTATGTATGATGTCTGATGTCTGATGTCTGATGTCTGATGTCTGATGTCTGATGTGTGATGTCTGATGTCTGATGTCTGATGTCTGATGTCTGATGTCTGATGTCTGATGTCTGATGTCTGATGTCTGATGTCTAATGTCTGATGTCTGATATCTGATATCTGATGTTTGATGTCTGATGTCTGATGTCTGATGTCAGTTGACTAAAGTCAGTTATTCAATGCCTGATGTCTGTTGTCTGATGTCTGATGTCTGATGTCTGATGTCTGATGTCTGATGTCTGATGCCTGATGTCTGATATCTTATGTCTGATATCTGATGTCTGTTGTCTGATGTATGTTGTCTGTTGTCTGATGTCTGATGTCTGATGTCGGATGTCTGATGTCTGATGTCGGATGTATTATGTCTCATGTCTGATGTCTGATGTCCGATGTCCGATGTTTGATGTCTGATGTCTGATGTCTGTTATCTAATGTCTGATATCTGATGTCTGATGTCTGATATCTAATGTCTGATATCTAATGTTTGATGTCTATTATCTAATGTCTGATGTCTATTATTTAATGTCTGATGTCTGATATCTGATGTCAGTTGTCTAAAGTCAGTTGTTCGATACCTGATGTCTGATGTCTGATGTCTGTTGTCTGATGTCTGATGTCTGATGTCTGATGTCTGATGTCTGATGTCTCATGTCTGATGTCTGATGTCTGATGTCTGATGTCTGATGTCTGATGTCTGATGTCTGATGTCCTATGTCTGATGTCTGATGTCTGATGTCTGATGTCTGATGTCTGATGTCTGATGTCTGATGTCTGATGTCTGATGTCTGATGTCTGATGTCTGATTTGTGATGTCTGATGTCTGATGTCTGATGTCTGATGTCTGATGTCTAATGTCTGATGTCTGATATCTGATGTTTGATGTCTGATGTCTGATGTCTGATGTCAGTTGACTAAAGTCAGTTATTCAATGCCTGATATCTGATGTCTGATGTCTGATGTCTGATTTGTGATGTCTGATTTCTGATGTCTGATGTCTGATGTCTGATGTCTGAAGTCTGATGTCTGATGTCTGATGTCTGATGTCTGATGTCTGATATCTGGTGTTTGATGTCTGTTGTCTGATGTCGAATGTCTGATGTCGAATGTCTGATATCTGATCACTGATGTCAGATATCTAACGTCTGATGTCTGATGTCTGATGCCTGATGTCTGGTGTCTGATATCTGATGTCTGCTATCTGATGTTTGTTGTCTGATGTATGTTGTCTGTTGTCTGATGTCTGATGTCTGATGTCGGATGTCTGATGTCGGATGTATTATTTCTCATGTCTTATGTCTGATGTCCGATGTCCGATGTTTGATGTCTGATGTCTGATGACTGTTATCTAATGTCTGATGTCTGATGTCCTATGTCTGATGTCTGATGTCTGATGTCAGTTGTCTAAAGTCAGTTGTCCGATGCCTGAAGTCTGATGTCTGATGTCTAATGTCTGATGTCTGATATCTGATGTTTGATGTCTGATGTCTGATGTCTGATGTCAGTTGACTAAAGTCAGTTATTCAATGCCTGATGTCTGTTGTCTGTTGTCTGATGTCTGATGTCTGATGTCTGATGACTGATGTCTGATGTCTGATGTCTGATGTCTGATATCTGATGTCTGATGTCTGATGCCTGATGTCTGATGTCTGATGTCTGATGTCTGATGTCTGATGTCTGATGTCTGTTGTCTGATGTCGAATGTCTGATGTCGAATGTCTGATATCTGATCACTGATGTCAGATATCTAATGTTTGATGTCTGATGTCTGATGCCTGATGTCTGGTGTCTGATATCTGATGTCTGATATCTGATGTTTGTTGTCTGATGTATGTTGTCTGTTGTCTGATGTCTGATGTCTGATGTCGGATGTCTGATGTCTGATGTCGGATGTATTATGTCTCATGTCTGATGTCTGATGTCCGATGTCCGATGTTTGATGTCTGATGTCTGATGACTGTTATCTAATGTCTGATGTCTGATGTCTGTTATCTACTGTCTGATGTCTGATGTCAGTTGTCTAAAGTCAGTTGTCCGATTCCTGAAGTCTGATGTCTGATGTCTGTAGTCTAATGTCTGATGTCTGATGTCTGATATCTGATTTCTGATGTCTGATGTCTGATGTATTATGTCTCATGTCTGATGTTTGATGTCTGATGTCTGATTTTTGATGTCTGATGTCTGATGTCTGCTGTCTGATTTGTGATGTCTGGTGTCTGTTTTTTTCTATCGATTCTGATTCTGATTCGATCTTCGATCGGGATTCAAATTTTTATGAATATTCATTTTCTTCAGTTATTTATTTTAGAATATCTACTTATAACATTTTGATTTAGTTTATCTAATTTTGCTTCGCAAAACGCACTTGTTTTATTTATGTCCACAAGCCCCACTAGCTAATTGAGCCATTTTTCCGCGCTCGCTCCCCAAGCACTTCAAAGCCGCTAAGATCCATCACCATTATGTGGATGGGGGAAAACCATTGGAAACAACCCGGTGGCTTTTCGTTGGAAATTAACTTTTAATGTTGTTTGCTGCAGCCGAATAGAAATTTTCACCGCACAGCAAATTTTGTTTATCCAATTTCGCGAACCAGGAGTGACAGATAGGAAACGGAACCGTAGGCGAGAGTTTTTTGGATGGGATTTTGAAGAGATTGGAAAGTGGACACCGAGAGATTCTTGGGGCTACGATTTCTGTGATGAATTCCTTCCGCTGGCTGGCTGTGTAAATTGGTTATCACAATCGCTCGCAGTTTTACTAAGAAGACTGTGTTTAGCTAACAAGTGCCAGCCAACCATCATCATCCATCAAAAAGTCGTCGTCGTGCTAAAAGAACACGCGGGCAAAGTTTTTGATTCCTGATGACTCCTGATGGCAAAAAGTTCTTCTCGGTGCGGGTCTGTCTCTTTCATTCTCTGCGACCGGAAGCAGCGATGCGTGTTCTGCCGAGATATGGTTTTGCTAATTAAAATTGACCCCCACCATAATAGGGAAGGCAGCCATCATGCAGTCATTCAGCCAACCATTCAGCTTAGGTATTGGAAGTTCGTAGTAATAGAGCACGTGTCGATGAAAGTTCTGGTTACGAGTGAGGCAGGCAGCCGGAAGATGGCTGTTGGCAGTCGTCGTAGATCAAAGCCTAGCCATGCGAATGAATTTTTGATTAGTGCCCGGAATTAGATTTCGCCCGAAGCCCGAAATCTGACTTCTTACAGAAAGACAGTTAGGCCAGCAGCCCACGGTCACGGCTCGATAATTACGTGAGGTCATTCAAATCTCTCCGTTTTACTTCCGAGGGATTTTTTCCAGAAACCACAATGGCATGGTGACTTGTACTCGAAGGAACAAAAAACGAAAAGACACGTGTAATTAATCGATTTTTCTCTCATCTTGAGGGCGTTTTGCAAGCTCCGTTTACTTTTTCTTTTATTGAGTGCAGTGCGATGTGCGTGTTTTAATCCCACAATTTACGACTTGCTGGTAATTTACAACAGGTAATAAGATTAACTCACTTAAACTTTTTCGAAGCAAAGGTAGAATTTCCTTTATTTTCCTTACGTTATAGGGCTTCTAGGAAAGACCGTAATGACAACATGAATAATCTTTCTCAGAAATAATCTTTCTCAGATGACCCTGATTTTTTTCAAACCATCATATTTTAATCAAAATAAATAAAATTCTATTCGCTTTGGAGATTTTCAAATATTTTAAGGATTTTATTTCTTACCACAGACTTACACATTCATGATGTGTTAAACGCAACCTACTTTCTGGAATTTTCACATTTGTAACAACCATCAAAACTCACCTTCTCTAGGAAGTCTCCAGCTTCCTACTATTCTTTTCTAGGAAAGACCTGAAAAGGCACAAATTTAAAACGTTGCCCCTCTCTCTAAGTATTCCCGAGAACAAATCTCGTTCCGGGAAAACCACACCTCCGAATAACGAATGAAGAAGGGCGGATTAAATTGACAGCAATGGAGCTTCGGGCATGCTAATTGGTATCGGTGTTCATAGGAATTTTTCGTTTCTGAATTCGGCTTCCTTCCTTTGGTTGTATCGGAATTTATCCCATATATATTATTCAATTCTTGAGAAATAAACATTCAAATTCAGCAAATTATTAAAAAAAATCCTTCAAAAGAAGCACAAATCAGGCCACCTCACAGAAGCACATGACGATGCATCCAAACCTGATTGATGTGTGCGACAAATCTCACACTGAATCCTAAGTAGCTAAGTAGCTAAGGTTATGTACCTCGAAAACAAGTAGTAGGCTAGAAAATCAAAACGAGCGAAAATGGCGTTTTTTGTTCCTATTTTCAAAGGTTGGCAACTACACGTGTTGTTCATTTTCATTTTTTGTTGGCACGTGTAGCCTTACGTGGTTAGTTTCGACGGTGGATTAGTCGAGAGAAGAAAAGAAGTGTTCGTTTGTTGATGTGGTTAAAACGAAGCTCGAAAATTTGGGTGGAGAGCAAGCTAGCAAGTTTAACGACCGAGTGAGATTAGTATCTACACAAAAGGCGTTTTTACCTTTCGTCACCTTCGGAACGCGTAACGTGTATGAAAGTGGAAAGAGCCGACTCTAGATTGAACTTTCGAACTCTGAAAACGGGTTGAGTTCGTTCGTATAAATACATCAACATTCCGGACAACCCAAATTGTCGAAACTGTAAAAATGATCAAAATTGTCAAAATTGTCAAAATTGTGAAAAATGTCAAAATTGCCAAAAGAGTCAAAATTTTCAAAATTGTCAAAATTGTCAAAATTGTCAAAAGAGTCAAAATTTTCAAAATTTTCAAAATTTTCAAAATTTTCAAAATTGTCAAAATTGTCAAAATTGTCAGAATTGTCAAAATTGTCAAAATTGTCAAAATTGTCAAAATTGTCAAAATTGTCAAAATTGTCAAAATTGTCAAAATTGTCAAAATTGTCAAAATTGTCAAAATTGTCAAAATTGTCAAAATTGTCAAAATTGTCAAAATTGTCAAAATTGTCAAAATTGTCAAAATTGTCAAAATTGTCAAAATTGTCAAAATTGTCAAAATTGTCAAAATTGTCAAAATTGTCAAAATTGTCAAAATTGTCAAAATTGTCAAAATTGTCAAAATTGTCAAAATTGTCAAAATTGTCAAAATTGTCAAAATTGTCAAAATTGTCAAAATTGTCAAAATTGTCAAAATTGTCAAAATTGTCAAAATTGTCAAAATTGTCAAAATTGTCAAAATTGTCAAAATTGTCAAAATTGTCAAAATTGTCAAAATTGTCAAAATTGTCAAAATTGTCAAAATTGTCAAAATTGTCAAAATTGTCAAAATTGTCAAAATTGTCAAAATTGTCAAAATTGTCAAAATTGTCAAAATTGTCAAAATTGTCAAAATTGTCAAAATTGTCAAAATTGTCAAAATTGTCAAAATTGTCAAAATTGTCAAAATTGTCAAAATTGTCAAAATTGTCAAAATTGTCAAAATTGTCAAAATTGTCAAAATTGTCAAAATTGTCAAAATTGTCAAAATTGTCAAAATTGTCAAAATTGTCAAAATTGTCAAAATTGTCAAAATTGTCAAAATTGTCAAAATTGTCAAAATTGTCAAAATTGTCAAAATTGTCAAAATTGTCAAAATTGTCAAAATTGTCAAAATTGTCAAAATTGTCAAAATTGTCAAAATTGTCAAAATTGTCAAAATTGTCAAAATTGTCAAAATTGTTAAAATTGTCAAAATTGTCAAAATTGTCAAAATTGTCAAAATTGTCAAAATTGTCAAAATTGTCAAAATTGCCAAAATTTTTAGCAATTTTGGCAATTGTCAAAATTGTCAAAATTGTCAAAATTGTCAAAATTGTCAAAATTGTCAAAATTGTCAAAATTGTCAAAATTGTCAAAATTGTCAAAATTGTCAAAATTGTCAAAATTGTCAAAATTGTCAAAATTGTCAAAATTGTCAAAATTGTCAAAATTGTCAAATTGTCAAATTTTTTAAAACTGTCAAAATTGTCAAAATTGTTAAAATTGTCAAATTGTCAAAACTATCAAAATTATCAAAATTATCAAAATTTTCAAAATTGTCAAAATTGTCAAAATTGTCAAAATTGTCAAAATTGTCCAAAATGTCTAAATTGTCAAAATTGTCAAAATTGTCAAAATTTTCAAAATTGTCAAAATTGTCAAAATTGTCAAAATTGTCAAAATTGTCAAAATTGTCAAAATTGTCAAAATTGTCAAAATTGTCAAAATTGTCAAAATTGTCAAAATTGTCAAAATTGTCAAAATTGTCAAAATTGTCAAAATTGTCAAAATTGTCAAAATTGTCAAAATTGTCAAAATTGTCAAAATTGTCAAAATTGTCAAAATTGTCAAAATTGTCAAAATTGTCAAAATTGTCAAAATTGTCAAAATTGTCAAAATTGTCAAAATTGTCAAAATTGTCAAAATTGTCAAAATTGTCAAAATTGTCAAAATTGTCAAAATTGTTAAAATTGTCAAAATTGTCAAAATTGTCAAAATTGTCAAAATTGTCAAAATTGTCAAAATTGTCAAAATTGTCAAAATCGTCAAAATTTTCAAAATTGTCAAAATTGCCAAAATTTTTAGCAATTTTGGCAATTGTCAAAATTGTCAAAATTGTCAAAATTGTCAAAATTGTCAAAATTGTCAAAATTGTCAAAATTGTCAAAATTGTCAAAATTGTCAAAATTGTCAAAATTGTCAAAATTGTCAAAATTGTCAAAATTGTCAAAATTGTCAAAATTGTCAAAATTGTCAAAATTGTCAAAATGGTCCAAAATGTCTAAATTGTCAAAATTGTCAAAATTGTCAAAATTTTCAAAATTGTCAAAATTGTCAAAATTGTCAAAATTGTCAAAATTGTCAAAATTGTCAAAATTGTCAAAATTGTCAAAATTGTCAAAATTGTCAAAATTGTCAAAATTGTCAAAATTGTCAAAATTGTCAAAATTGTCAAAATTGTCAAAATTGTCAAAATTGTCAAAATTGTCAAAATTGTCAAAATTGTCAAAATTGTCAAAATTGTCAAAATTGTCAAAATTGTCAAAATTGTCAAAATTGTCAAAATTGTCAAAATTGTCAAAATTGTCAAAATTATCAAAATTGTCAAAATTGTCAAAATTGTCAAAATTGTCAAAATTGTCAAAATTGTCAAAATTGTCAAAATTGTCAAAATTGTCAAAATTGTCAAAATTGTCAAAATTGTCAAAATTGTCAAAATTGTCAAAATTGTCAAAATTGTCAAAATTATCAAAATTGTCAAATTGGTCAAAATGGTCAAAATTGTCAAAATTGTCAAAATTGTCAAAATTGTCAAAATTGTCAAAATTGTCAAAATTGTCAAAATTGTCAAAATTGTCAAAATTGTCAAAATTGTCAAAATTGTCAAAATTGTCAAAATTGTCAAAATTGTCAAAATTGTCAAAATTGTCAAAATTGTCAAAATTGTCAAAATTGTCAAAATTGTCAAAATTGTCAAAATTGTCAAAATTGTCAAAATTGTCAAAATTGTCAAAATTGTCAAAATTGTCAAAATTGTCAAAATTGTCAAAATTGTCAAAATTGTCAAAATTGTCAAAATTGTCAAAATTGTCAAAATTGTCAAAATTGTCAAAATTGTCAAAATTGTCAAAATTGTCAAAATTGTCAAAATTGTCAAAATTGTCAAAATTGTCAAAATTGTCAAAATTGTCAAAATTGTCAAAATTGTCAAAATTGTCAAAATTGTCAAAATTGTCAAAATTGTCAAAATTGTCAAAATTGTCAAAATTGTCAAAATTGTCAAAATTGTCAAAATTGTCAAAATTGTCAAAATTGTCAAAATTATCAAAATTGTCAAATTGGTCAAAATGGTCAAAATTGTCAAAATTGTCAAAATTGTCAAAATTGTCAAAATTGTCAAAATTGTCAAAATTGTCAAAATTGTCAAAATTGTCAAAATTGTCAAAATTGTCAAAATTGTCAAAATTGTCAAAATTGTCAAAATTGTCAAAATTGTCAAAATTGTCAAAATTTTCAAAATTGTCAAAATTGTCAAAATTGTCAAAATTGTCAAAATTGTCAAAATTGTCAAAATTGTCAAAATTGTCAAAATTCTCAAAATTGTCAAAATTCTCAAAATTGTCAAAATTGTCAATATTGTCAAAATTTTCAAATTTGTCTAAATTGTCAAAATTGTCAAAATTTTTGTGTTTTTTCCTTCCGTTTAATTTTGAGTCGGTCTATCAATTCACGGGCGGTGCTCAACTTACCCCAGGGCAGGGGGATCCCATTTCCATGGGAAAAGTGTTGCTTGATTTTCACTTACCCAACTGTGCGTTTCAATGTCGTGTGCGTATAGCAAAGTTTGCGGTTTTCCGGAGCTTGAATTTGTTTCGATTCTTCTTCTTGTGCGTTCTGGGACGTTCTTTCCATTTTCTCCTTTCGGGGGATGCGGTTTGCGGTTTGATTTCCATAGAAACTCACCTCGAGGGGGTTAGATGGAAGGGTGTGTAGGGATGTCGATTCTAAGATTATCGGTTTGATTTCAATTTCAGGTTGGAAAACCGGTCTCGGTTGCAGAAAAGATAAGAACCATAGGTAGTTGTTTGGGACAGATTTCATATAAATTTACACTCAACCACACCTTTGGTTTGAGGTTAGGTTTTGTCCTGCTGGTCGACTTCAAGCTTCAAGAGGTGGTGTGATCGTTATTCTTTGAATAATTTGCCTGCCTGCTCAGGGTGATTGGATGAAAAATTGCTTTGGAGAATGGCAGGGACTAGATTTATTTGCTTAGAAATGCGATTAGCAGGTGCCGGTACCGTAAACCCTACCAGCTGACACCATCGACAAACAAATCTGCTACCGACACAATGTTCCGTCTCTCTCACTCGGAAGAAGAAGAAAATCGTCAAGAAAGGTAAATTTGATTACGTTGGAAGCCTACTTTGATTATGGGTTTGTTGTTATTGTTGTTTACTGGTTTCGACACAATCGAACGAATCGATCTCCCAAAGCATCGTTAGCTTGACAGAAGAGAAGAAAAAATCGACTCGCAGCAGCGAAGCAAATTCAACATTAATGAATAGCAAATTTTACACGCAGGTGGCCATGGAAGTTGGCGGAAATCACTCACCTTCCTTCTACCTTCGGCGGATTCCCTCCATTGAAGGTTTTCCTCCTTCAAGAGCAAAAATCTCAGCAATCCATCATTCTTTCGTCATTTTTATTGAGCCCTCCGAATTTCGAGTGGATGGCGCCCAATTGGGTGGAAACCTTGAGTTTTCAGACGACGGCGACGACGATGGACACCTTCTTGGCACCACCCCTGGCACTGGTGGAAACATCTGGAAGCTGCAGCCGCCAGACTTATCGCGGGTGTGGGTGGAAGCGTTTTTCGGTTAATGGTTTCGGTGCCGGAACCACAGGTTCAGCGATACTTTATATCAGTAGCAACCACACGCTCGCTGTACCAAACCAAAGCATGTGTTCCTCGCCGCCGTCAAGCGCCGTCGCTGTCAGCCAGCTGTAACGATTCCCCGTGGAAATTTGTTGTGGCATATGATAATTCTCTTCCGATGAAGCGTTCAAGCGCCCTGTGCTACTGGGTGGGTACTTATTCACCACTTGGTTTTCGTGCGGTGATATTTCACGAATTTACTTACGCGTCGCGCGGTTTTTTGGTGCAAAACGCCCCTCGGGGGAGAATGATTTAAATATAGCGTCTTCAGTAAGGAGAGAATTCCTTTTCTGAGCTGTCACACCATAGACAGACAGTGATTGCCAATCGACCTGTTTGACAACGTCGATTACGCTTTGGATCTGCCCTGTGACTGATAAAAACTGATGAATAGAAAACACTTTATATAAGTTAGTTTCAGTCGATCCGTCCAATTGGTTTTATGTCAAAAAAAAATGATAGATCATGGTTCTTAACCCTAGAATTTTCGACACTGAATTTTCAAGACGTAAGGACTGGATACAGAATAGACCTAATATTATGGGTTCTTCGAGTTTTGTGGAAATTTAATCATTGACAGCTGTTAGGCACGGAGAAAATTGTTCAAAAATAAGAAGAAAAAGTTCACTGCCTCTTAAGAAAACTTTTACACATTTCTTCGAAAACCGATGACATTGAGGCCAAAATGAAAAAGGGTCATTTTTCACGGGACGCATCAAAAAGTTTTCTGTTTTTCTTCGCCGAACCGAAAAGTCGCGCAAGTTCGCGACCCAGAGCGATCGGGTTGACATTTTTGAGATAAGTTGGTGAATGAATGAGTTTTTTATGACAGTTTTATTGGAAATTAATTTTGTTGTAAGTTTAAAATTTTGAACATACATATGTCTTGATTGATTTCTGAGACTTGAAGAGATTCGAGTAGGCGTTGATTCGCACGGACGTCAAAAATTTTCGCTTATTGAAAAAGTTTTTCTAACTGAGGAAGAAAAAGTTGAAACAAGGAAGAACTAGTATCGAATCCAGTTGAAAACCGTTGTGGTGTTTAAAATTGTGAAGTGTGATGTACAAAGAAAACTACAGGATGTGGGAAGAAACAAATACGCTTCAGAAATTTCGGTTGCAGAAGATTCCGATATCGAAACAGCATCAGCCTTCAAACTTTAAATGTACGGTAACGAATCAGCGAAGAAAATGTCCTGTCGACGTTAACCTTTTTGGTGAGATTCAACCATTTTAACGATTTAAGACATTTCCCAAATGACAAAAATGACAAAAATGACAAAAATGACAAAAATGACAAAAATGACAAAAATGACAAAAATGACAAAAATGACAAAAATGACAAAAATGACAAAAATGACAAAAATGACAAAAATGACAAAAATGACAAAAATGACAAAAATGACAAAAATGACAAAAATGACAAAAATTACAAAAATGACAAAAATGACAAAAATGACAAAAATGACAAAAATGACAAAAATGACAAAAATGACAAAAATGACAAAAATGACAAAAATGACAAAAATGACAAAAATGACAAAAATGACAAAAATGACAAAAATGACAAAAATGACAAAAATGACAAAAATGACAAAAATGACAAAAATGACAAAAACGACAAAAATGACAAAAATGACAAAAATGACAAAAATGACAAAAATGACAAAAATGACAAAAATGACAAAAATGACAAAAATGACAAAAATGACAAAAATGACAAAAATGACAAAAATGACAAAAATGACAAAAATGACAAAAATGACAAAAATGACAAAAATGACAAAAATGACAAAAATGACAAAAATGACAAAAATGACAAAAATGACAAAAATGACAAAAATGACAAAAATGACAAAAATGACAAAAATGACAAAAATGACAAAAATGACAAAAATGACAAAAATGACAAAAATGACAAAACTGACAAAAATGACAAAAATGACAAAAATGACAAAAATGACAAAAATGACAAAAATGACAAAAATGACAAAAATGACAAAAATGACAAAAATGACAAAAATGACAAAAATGACAAAAATGACAAAAATGACAAAAATGACAAAAATGACAAAAATGACAAAAATGACAAAAATGACAAAAATGACAAAAATGACAAAAATGACAAAAATGGCAAAAATGACAAAAATGACAAAAATGACAAAAATGACAAAAATGACAAAAATGACAAAAATGACAAAAATGACAAAAATGACAAAAATGACAAAAATGACAAAAATGACAAAAATGACAAAAATGACAAAAATGACAAAAATGACAAAAATGACGAAAATGACAAAAATGACAAAAATGACAAAAATGACAAAAATGACAAAAATGACAAAAATGACAAAAATGACAAAAATGACAAAAATGACAAAAATGACAAAAATGACAAAAATGACAAAAATGACAAAAATGACAAAAATGACAAAAATGACAAAAATGACAAAAATGACAAAAATGACAAAAATGACAAAAATGACAAAAATGACAAAAATGACAAAAATGACAAAAATGACAAAAATGACAAAAATGACAAAAATGACAAAAATGACAAAAATGACAAAAATGACAAAAATGACAAAAATGACAAAAATGACAAAAATGACAAAAATGACAAAAATGAACAAAATGACAAAAATGACAAAAATGACAAAAATGACAAAAATGACAAAAATGACAAAAATGACAAAAATGACAAAAATGACAAAAATGACAAAAATGACAAAAATGACAAAAATGACAAAAATGACAAAAATGACAAAAATGACAAAAATGACAAAAATGACAAAAATGACAAAAATGACAAAAATGACAAAAATGACAAAAATGACAAAAATGACAAAAATGACAAAAATGACAAAAATGACAAAAATGACAAAAATGACAAAAATGACAAAAATGACAAAAATGACAAAAATGACAAAAATGACAAAAATGACAAAAATGACAAAAATGACAAAAATGACAAAAATGACAAAAATGACAAAAATGACAAAAATGACAAAAATGACAAAAATGACAAAAATGACAAAAATGACAAAAATGACAAAAATGACAAAAATGACAAAAATGACAAAAATGACAAAAATGACAAAAATGACAAAAATGACAAAAACGAAAAAAATGACAAAAATGACAAAAATGACAAAAATGACAAAAATGACAAAAATGACAAAAATGACAAAAATGACAAAAATGACAAAAATGACAAAAATGACAAAAAATGACAAAAATGACAAAAATGACAAAAATGACAAAAATGACAAAAATGACAAAAATGACAAAAATGACAAAAATGACAAAAATGACAAAAATGACAAAAATGACAAAAATGACAAAAATGAAAAAAATGACAAAAATGACAAAAATGACAAAAATGACAAAAATGACAAAAATGACAAAAATGACAAAAATGACAAAAATGACAAAAATGACAAAAATGACAAAAATGACAAAAATGACAAAAATGACAAAAATGACAAAAATGACAAAAATGACAAAAATGACAAAAATGACAAAAATGACAAAAATGACAAAAATGACAAAAATGACAAAAATGACAAAAATGACAAAAATGACAAAAATGACAAAAATGACAAAAATGACAAAAATGACAAAAATGACAAAAATGACAAAAATGACAAAAATGACAAAAATGACAAAAATGACAAAAATGACAAAAATGACAAAAATGACAAAAATGACAAAAATGACAAAAATGACAAAAATGACAAAAATGACAAAAATGACAAAAATGACAAAAATGACAAAAATGACAAAAATGACAAAAATGACAAAAATGACAAAAATGACAAAAATGACAAAAATGACAAAAATGACAAAAATGACAAAAATGACAAAAATGACAAAAATGACAAAAATGACAAAAATGACAAAAATGACAAAAATGACAAAAATGACAAAAATGACAAAAATGACAAAAATGACAAAAATGACAAAAATGACAAAAATGACAAAAATGACAAAAATGACAAAAATGACAAAAATGACAAAAATGACAAAAATGACAAAAATGACAAAAATGACAAAAATGACAAAAATGACAAAAATGACAAAAATGACAAAAATGACAAAAATGACAAAAATGACAAAAATGACAAAAATGACAAAAATGACAAAAATGACAAAAATGACAAAAATGACAAAAATGACAAAAATGACAAAAATGACAAAAATGACAAAAACGAAAAAAATGACAAAAATGACAAAAATGACAAAAATGACAAAAATGACAAAAATGACAAAAATGACAAAAATGACAAAAATGACAAAAATGACAAAAATGACAAAAATGACAAAAATGACAAAAATGACAAAAATGACAAAAATGACAAAAATGACAAAAATGACAAAAATGACAAAAATGACAAAAATGACAAAAATGACAAAAATGACAAAAATGACAAAAATGACAAAAATGACAAAAATGACAAAAATGACAAAAATGACAAAAATGACAAAAATGACAAAAATGACAAAAATGACAAAAATGACAAAAATGACAAAAATGACAAAAATGACAAAAATGACAAAAATGACAAAAATGACAAAAATGACAAAAATGACAAAAATGACAAAAATGACAAAAATGACAAAAATGACAAAAATGACAAAAATGACAAAAGTGACACAAGTGACACAAGCGACATAAGTGACAAAAATTACAGAAATGAGAAAAATGGGAAAAAAATTTCATAACAGCATAAATTACAAATAAATAAGACAAAAATGAACAAAATAACACAAAGCTTATTTAAAAATTAAAAAAAATATTTTTTTTTTTATTTCAGTCATTTGAAAATATTCTTGCATTTTAAGGTTTTATTTAAATTGGAAAGTTTCTTTATTTTCAAATGTAATATAAATATTTCAAATTATCAAAATACATCTTCCATGGTTGGTATTTTTCTCATTTGTCAGTTTTTTCGAAAAATTCTTAAAATTTCATTATTCTGAATATGATAAAAATTAGACGAGAGCAACAATCTTCTCACTCAGATATCAGGTATCAGAATGGGGGTAGGCTTAATAGCGGCACGTTATCCAAACATACGGGAAAATTGTGCCTAGCCTTTTTTTATCCAAGATTTCATCATTTACCTGAGAAACCTGAAAAACCTATAAAAGGAAGAAATAAATTCAATCTATTTAAGATGGCATAAAGCCTTTCCACTAGGGATTATTAGCATTAAAGCTCTTTTCTACATTCGGTAAGGAATGATAGAATGTTTTTTAAGTTTAATTTCTTAAACTCAGATTCGCTTAAAGCGTAAGATCCCAGAGTACGAAAACGTAGTCTGGCAAATGAGGGACAGTTACATATAAGATGGAAGGGATCTTCCACATCTGATTCACAACTACCACATACTGGAGATTCAGCACGCTGAATGTTGTGCATGTGATAGTTGAGTTTACAATGACCGGAGAGTGCTCTGATCAAGATGCTGCAATGAAATTTATTTAAAGTTAATAAGTAACTCGATATGATTGGAGATGGTTTTTCTAAAAATAATTTAGTTTGACGACAAGTGTCCAACTCTTCCCAGTATCGCTCATACTGGTTAGAGGACCAAGTTTGAATTTGGTTTCTGAACCAACATGGTGATATTGGGACAGCCGGCTCTGGTCCGTAAAATTCCTTTTCCGACCCAGCTCTAGCGAGTTCGTCGGCGCATTCGTTTCCAAAAATTCCCTTATGTCCGGGTACCCATAGAAGGTTTAATCCATTGCCTTCAGCAAGTTCTTCGATTGCTTTCCGGCATGCGATTACCAGTTTTGATCTAGAACTGGAAGCACTGAGTGATTTGATAGCTGCTTGGCTATCTGAACAGAAATAAATTGTTCTGAACATAATCTTCTTTTGAAGTGCAATTTGCACTCCATACATAATAGCATATAGCTCAGCCTGAAAGACTGTACAATATTTTCCTAGAGGTTGAGCATATTCTATGTTCAACTCGTGACAGTAAATTCCTGCACCTGCACGGCCGTTTGATAATGAACCGTCAGTATAGAATACAATATGAGAGGACATTTGGTCCTCTACGAAACCTGATAACCATTCTTGAGGAGAAGGAAATTTGACTTTAAACCCCATGTAGGGAAAACTACTCGAGAGTGTTAAATCGTTTGGCGCTAGATTAAACTTGTTTAATCTAACTAATTCAGGCCACACATTTGTATGACTCGATGATCTTTCGATATTTCCTGACAGCCAGAGACCAACTGCCTGTAGACGAAAAGCACATGAGAAGGCTTCCTGTTTTAGGAACAAGTGTAGAGGTTTGATAGAAAACAGAGCCTCTAGTGCTGCAGTAGGAGTTGTAGTGAACGATCCGGACATCCCCAAAAGACACATTCTTTGAAGGTGATTTAGTTTAGTCCGAACTGTTGCAACTTCTCCTTTCTGCCGCTACACTAGACACCCATAGGCCAGAATTGGTCTTACTATTGTGGAATAAATCCAGTGAATATGTTTAGGTTTGAGTCCCCAGTTTTTTCCGATTGCACGTCGGCATTGTCCGAAGGCCATGCATGCTTTTTTGATTCTGAATTCGATGTGATCAGACCAGTTTAATTTGGAGTCAAGAATGACACCCAAATATTTAACTTGATCAGACACGGTGATTTCGGAACCATAAAACAGCAGAGGGCGCACCCCGCGGGTGATACGTTTTTTAGTAAATAATACAATATTTGTTTTTAGAGGATTAACTGACAGTTCTACATGAGAACACCATCGTTCAACAGAGCGCAGAGCTTGTTGCATTATATCAAATAATGTGCTTATGCACAAACCTCTTACCAGCAGAAGATAATCATCTGCGAATCCATAGGTTGGTATTCCACGGTCATTGAGTTTTCTCAACAAGCCGTCTGCAACTAGGTTCCACAAAAGAGGTGATAGTACACCTCCCTGTGGGCAACCACGTGTGCTAACTTTTGTTATTGAAGCCTGTCTTAAAGACGAATGAAGATTCCTGTTACTTAGCATTGCGCTAATCCAGTTAGTTATAACACTAGGCACTCCATGAAGTAGTGCCGCATCCATTATTGATGTAAACGAGACATTATCAAATGCTCCTTCTATGTCTAGAAATGCTCCTAGACATGATTCTTTCTGTGAAAAGCTATTTTCAATATTATGTACTACGTTGTGCAGAAGAGTTAATGTTGAGTTTCCTGTTTGGTATGCATGTTGTGTCGCATTAAGCGGATGTTGGACAAGGCATTCTTGCCTGATATGATGATCAATTAAACGTTCAAGTGCTTTTAATAGAAATGAACTTAGACTAATAGGACGAAAGCTTTTGGCTTCGTCGTATGATGATCGTCCCCCTTTAGGGATGAATTTCACGGCTATCTGCCGCCAAAGTTTAGGAACATATCCATGAGCAAAACTGCTTATCATTATTTTTCTTAATATGTGTTTGAAATGATCGAAACCTTTTTGAAGCAAAACTGGAAATAAACCGTCACTTCCAGGAGATCTGTATTGAGCAAAACCATCGATTGCCCATTTGATCGATTCTGTAGTAACTATTTTCCGAGCAAAATGCAAGGAATCTAGACTACTAGAAAAGAACTCAGGCTCTATCGATGAATCTTGATCAACACATCCTGGAAAGTGAGTATTGAATAGACAACTTAATGTTTCTTCGTCGTTTGATGTATAATCACCACTAGGGGTTTTAAGGTATGAAACCTGATAATCTTTTGATTTGGCTAAGACTTTATTTAACATACTTGCTTCGTGCAAGCTTGAAATGTTTGTGCAGTAGCTCTGCCAACTTGAGCGTTCGGCAGCTCTTGTTGCTTTCCGGTAAGCTCTGCGAGCCAACTTGTAAGCATCAAAACCTTCCGTGCGCCTTCGGTTCCAAAGGCGTCTGCAGTTTTTTCGTAATTTACTGAGATTTGAGTTCCACCATGGTGTACTGTTTTTGTTGAATTTCAACGTTCGTAAGGGACACGCTTCTTCATAAGAATTTAAAATGATTTCGGTGGTTTTTGCAACCACTTCATCCAACTCAGAAGGAGTAGTAATTTCAGGTGTATATCCATGAAATTTAATAGCAATATGCTCCAAATAAAGGTCCCAATTAGTTGTTCTTGGGTTTCTGAATGTAATTATTTCTAAAATCTCACCTGAGTGTTCAAAATAGATAAACCTGTGGTCAGAAATCGATTCTTCGTTAGGCACATGCCAATTTGAAATTTCCTGAGAAATTGTTCTAGAACAAAGTGTGATGTCAATCACCTCTTCTCTGTCACACCTAACAAAAGTTGGTTTATTTCCTACATTTAGAATTTCTAAATCAGTGCTGCTTAAATATTCCATTAAATTTGAGCCTCTCAAATTGAAATCTGAGCTACCCCATACAAAATGATGAGCATTGGCATCACAGCCTATTACAAGAGGTGTATTTTGTGATTCACAGAATGAAATGACATTTTTTAAATCATCCGTAGGGGATGATTGTTCATATGGTAAGTATGCTGAACAGTAGACGTATTTTCTATCAGGCAGCGAAACCTGAACGACGCAAATATCTCTTGTTGTTAGATTGGGTATAAGTATTGCATTTAAAGAATTGTTTATCAATATACATGCACGAGGCATTATTCGGGCATTAGTCATTCCAATTACACTGAACACAGTAAAGTTTGGTTTGAGCAAATTCCCTAAGTAAAAAGTTCCATTTCGGAAATAGGGTTCTTGCACCAAGGCGATTGATGCAGTTCCATTAAGGATTAAACGACATAAGTTAAGTGTAGCGGTTCTTTTGTGCTGCAGATTTATCTGTGCAACCTTAATAGAAAGCATTTCTATCAAAGAATTCCACACATATTTCCATCACACACAAGAACCTCTGCACCTTCATATCGACGCATGAAGCGGGGTATCCCATACAGGATGAAAATTTAAAAATCGTGTGTATAATCTGAATCCCACGAGTTGCCAGGAAAAATACGGCCCTTTGCACCAGTGCCTGGCTATAGTGCAGACCTTAACAACGTTCTGCTTAAGGTAGGATTATTATACACCCTCCTACCCCCACTTTGGGGCCCACAGGCACAGAACCACCCTGAAGCGGGTGTTTACAAAATTTAGGAGAATTCAAATCGTGCATGCGCATTAATAGCAATAAGCACAATTGGTGAATCCTCCCTGAAGAAAACTTGGCTTAGAACTTCAAAATCCCAAGCCAAGTTTCCCCCCCTCCCAATGTGATAGTCGCATTTGAAGAATGACTAACGCATATGGGAAGTACTGGATAAGTCGCCTTTTACGACGTGGACCAGTATCCCAGTGGTAGTATTCTATAAGCCGCCACCACACAGCAGCAATATGATGATTATGATAAAAATTAGACGAGAGCAACAATCTTCTCACTCCTTACTTCACTCACATCGACTTTACAACTTGCTGTCAACCGACAGCGCAAGACAACATCAGTTTTATGGATCACCGTGGTCTATTCCAACAGCACGAATATAGATAAGAACATAAACTAACGAGTAAATGTGGTCTGCAAAAGATATTAAAAAAAAATAATAAAAGGTGAATTTGCAAACCTAAGTTAAATTAGAATTTGTTATTCTACTTTAATCTAGCTACAGTACTTTTAATGAATATCGAACTTACTTTGCTATTACTAGTGTAACTAATAACTAGTGTAAATTATATTTTTGGCACGTAGAAGAAAGTGATGAAAAAATAAACTGGTTGTTATTAAGTTTTGGACAGACAAGATCAAACAAGAAGAACACTCAAAGTTAAAAGTAAGTGGCATGCTAAATTTTAACATAAAATCGAACATAAAAAAATATCCGAAAACAAAAAATGTTCGCAAAAGTTAAAATTATTTTGAATAATTGTGGTTTATTTGTATTCCTTAAAAGAGAAAAAACTTCAAATTAGGCAATAATAAGATGAAAATAAACCATACAAAATACACAAAAAACGTAAAATTAAAACTGTTGAAATAAATGAGACAAGCCTTACACAAAATAGAAAAAAATTTATAATAAAAATGTGTTTGGTACTAAACCTGTCAAATTTTAACATAGAGTAGGACAAAAGGAATGATACAAATCTCAGACAAAAATGAGAGAACAAAATTGAGACACAACAAAAATAGATAAAATCAATTAAAAAAAAATTATTGAGACAAAATGATACAAGTTCATGAAACCTTTTTCAGACCAATATGCCGCTGATTAAGTCTGTTATATTAAATTTTTGCCATACATATATAAGAAATACATATCTGCTAAGAAAATCAACTCGGATTTATAACTTTCTACACCATAACACGGCATTGTGGGTGGTCTCCATTTTTCCTAGAAGTTAGTGCAAAAAAATGCGCGGATGCAGACCTTCGCCTCCACCAATTACTCGCAGGTTTGGTTTGAAATAATAACTCTCAGACTTCCCAAGACATATGGATTGTAAAAACTCCTAGTTGTTTTATCAATTTTCGAACGAACTTGGAAGAAACTTTTTTGCAATAAAACGAAATAGAATCGATTAGCGTCAAGCTAAAAGAAAAAAAAAATCCTACGACTTTTTTTCAATAAAATTTTCAACCCAACTCAATGAACTCAAGGTGTAGTTTTTTGTTTCTTTTTCGATACTCTACCTCTTTCATGGGAAATCTGCTTGAACTATTTAACGCACACATATCCAGAGTTTCGCCTTCCGCCGTAGACTAAACTTATTCTAAGAAACCTGGGGAATCTGAGAAAATTCCAGCGCTTCTAATCTATTTAGACCATAGCAAGTTAAAAATTCGTGGAAAATCGAAGATGTCTGTTCGAGATAGCTGTGTAAAATTGAACCTTTTCCAAGACATGTGTGTGTGCCATACGCACCCATCAGAAGATTAATCTATACAAAAGGGGGGCTCTCAGGAAATTCGATAATGAAGAATGATTTTTTTGTTTCGAATCGCAATTTTATGCTTACATATCGATACACAACCGCTTCAACCCGACCGAACCTTAACTTGATTATCTCGATCCTAGACACATTTTCCAAACATGATTTGATAGTGGAACGTGTTTCAATTTGTTGCCGCCACCACCGTGCTGCCCTGTATTGTCAGTTTTCTAGCAGTTCAATCAAAATTTTACTACCTCAACCAAGGGAGAGAGGAGAATTCCGTTTGCTAGAAGAGGAAGGACGCTTATCCATTTTCTACCGATTTTTATGGACGATTTTTATCCTACATCACACATGACCCCCCCAACAATGGTGTGTGGTTTTCTGCAAGAAAACGGAAGATTCTCTTATTTCTTCACAGAAGAAATAAAACGGCGACTGAAAAAAACGCAATGTTAGGATTTTATTTTACTGCTACTGCTTCGACTGATGATGTTCTTTAAAAACTAGTTTGTACGTGTGATGGTTTCCTGCTGGATCCGATCGTATCTCAGATCGGATTGTCCTTTTTTGCTTGTTCTAAATGGTTTGATTCAGGGTGAAGCTGAATTTAAAAAAAAAAAACTAAATTTCAACGAATTCAGTTCTAAGAATGAAAAAAAAATCATTAGTATTTATGAAATTATTGGAGAAATAAATAACAAGCTCCAGATGGAATAGAATTAAGTGTAGTAGTAGAAACTAACATGGCGACCGTGATATTGGAGAATATAATTTACTTTGGGAAAATAATTGGAAAAATAATCTCGATTCAATATCTTATTGGAAATATAGGTGATTTACATGGCGACCGTGAAAATTTTGTAGCATTCTTTTGTTTTCCACCCACCCGGCGGGCACAAATGTGCCACTCTGCAATTCAATGAATGAATTTTCAACCAAAAATGCAACCCGAATCTGACTTCAGAAGTTTGCGCCCGAAAAAAGATAGTCCTTCCGAGGTTACTTCCCAGTAATGGCGAGCAGCGACCAAGCTGATAAGAGCCGGAAAAGCTGTTTCAACATTTACGGGGTTCAGAAATTACTCGTAAACCCCATTGCTATATCATGGAGTGTCGATCTAAACAAACTGTTTTTGTGGTTATGTCTTTCCAATCCTCCTCCCCGAGCTGAGCTTCAGCTGAAACTCTATTTCTGCCTCCAGTAGTGGCCAGCTTGGTAGCTTTCTGAACTTTCTTTTCTTTTCGCTTTCTGCGGCGACCAGATGCTTTCTCGCAAACTCGCTATTGTTCCACTCGATGTCGAACACGATATGGGCACTTAAACTTGCGTCGTAAAGGATTATGTTATTTTTAAGCTTCAAAGTATCGTCATTTTCGGTGCAGTTTCTGAATGACTTTGTGCCATTTTGAGATGTTTCTTGGAAGAATTTTCCCATTAAGCAACTTTTAGCTACAAAGAAACATCCCACGAAAAACGCTGCAAAAGTATATTAACTTCAGTTTGCTGTTTTCCGAATCGACTCCGTTCAAATGATGGAGCTTCGTGGAGCTTCCAAAATCCTTCCCGGAATGTATACCGGAATGATTTACAATCCAACAGCATACATTTAAATACGATTAACCGCGCATTCGGCAGAGTCGTTCGGAAACATTGTTGTAAAGCTTCCCTGCTCCGGCTGATAAGCTCCATCACGGAACGAAACCCTACCCTGTCCCTGGTTTTTGGATCGGTGGTCGTTGATTTATCGTTAATACATCAGCACGACCGCGAGAATAAATCCCATCGTTAGCTGCCTCTGACATTGAATTCCGATGATGACGCCGAATATGATAATAAACCATGCCGTGCCACATGACATCGCAAATTGAACCGAGGGAGGGTATTTGTCAATCTTTTCTCATCAGATTCAGGAAAATCCTCCTAACCGGCTGCTGTTGATGAATGTTTACTCGAAATACACTAATCTACTTATGCATTCATTCATTCATTCGCTCATTCATACATTTTTGCTATCTTTTGTCCATTTTTCTCGACCCGTTTTTAGGAACAGAACAAGCGATAGGACAAAGCTTGAGCAAAAAATAAAACAAATCAACAAACAGCAAATAAAGGTCCTCAAGAGCACTGAAAGAGCAGACCAACCCAAATAAAAGTCATAAAGACTCTTTCTTAGTGACACTTGTTGAAAATTTTTATCATCTTTCATTTCTCCTAACTTTATATCCGTCTACAAAATTTTATAATCTTGATATGTCCTTACTAAGAAGTGTATTAACCCTCGATGTCGATTTCGAGAAAATTTCAATCAAATCTATCACAAACTTTACCGAGAACAATTGCTTTAAAAAAACCGAACGTCCTTCCATCCCAAAATTAATCAACTGAATGATTTTTTTATTCCGTTTCATGTTTGTGTTTCGTCATTCGTGTGACGTTTGCTCGATACGGATTTCTCAATCATTTTTGGACTAAAATTAAAATGTTTAATCAAATTTTTTATAAAATTTTAACTTAATTTAGATCAACAGCAAGAAATGTTTTTTTTTCATTTTTATACTAACTTCTTATTAAATAGTATTTATTATTTATTGGCTCATCTCTATTCACTTCAAAAATAATATCACTTTTCACCGATAAAACCGATAAATTAAGTAACAAAAATTTTGAGAATCAGACTTCAGAATCAGATTTCAGAGTCAGATTTCAGGTTCAGGTTTCAGGTTCAGATGTCAGATTCAGTTTTCAGATTCAGTTTTCAGATTCGGATTTCAGATTCAGATTTCAGATTCAGATTTCAGATTCAGATTTCAGATTCAGATTTCAGATTCAGATTTCAGATTCAGATTTCAGATTCAGATTTCAGATTCAGATTTCAGATTCAGATTTCAGATTCAGATTTCAGATTCAGATTTCAGATTCAGATTTCAGATTCAGATTTCAGATTCAGATTTCAGATTCAGATTTCAGATTCAGATTTCAGATTCAGATTTCAGATTCAGATTTCAGGTTCAGATTTCAGATTCAGATTTCAGATTCAGTTTTCAGATTCAGATTTCAGATTCAGATTTCAGATTCAGAATTCAGATTCAGATTTCAGATTCAGATTTCAGATTCAGATTTCAGATTCAGATTTCAGATTCAGATTTCAGATTCAGATTTCAGATTCAGATTTCAGATTCAGATTTCAGATTCAGATTTCAGATTCAGATTTCAGATTCAGATTTCAGATTCAGATTTCAGATTCAGATTTCAGTTTCAGATTTCAGATTCAGATTTCAGATTCAGATTTCAGATTCAGATTTCAGATTCAGATTTCAGATTCAGATTTCAGATTCAGATTTCAGATTCAGATTTCAGATTCAGATTTCAGATTCAGATTTCAGATTCAGATTTCAGATTCAGATTTCAGATTCAGATTTCAGATTCAGATTTCACATTCAGATTTCAGATTCAGATTTCAGATTCAGATTTCAGATTCAGATTTCAGATTCAGATTTCAGATTCAGATTTCAGATTCAGATTTCAGATTCAGATTTCAGATTCAGATTTCAGATTCAGATTTCAGATTCAGATTTCAGATTCAGATTTCAGATTCAGATTTCAGATTCAGATTCAGATTTCAGATTCAGATTTCGGATTCAGATTTCAGATTCAGATTTCAGATTCAGATTTCAGATTCAGATTTCAGATTCAGATTTCAGATTCAGATTTCAGATTCAGATTTCAGATTCAGATTTCAGATTCAGATTTCAGATTCAGATTTCAGATTCAGATTTCAGATTCAGATTTCAGATTCAGATTTCAGATTCAGATTTCAGATTCAGATTTCAGATTCAGATTTCAGATTCAGATTTCAGATTCAGATTTCAGATTCAGATTTCAGATTCAGAATTCAGATTCAGATTCAGATTTCAGATTCAGATTTCAGATTCAGAATTCAGATTCAGATTTCAGATTCAGATTTCAGATTCAGAATTCAGATTTCAGATTCAGATTCAGATTTCAGATTCAGATTTCAGATTCAGATTTCACATTCAGATTTCAGATTCAGATTTCAGATTCAGATTTCAGATTCAGATTTCAGATTCAGATTTCAGATTCAGATTTCAGATTCAGATTTCAGATTCAGATTTCAGATTCAGATTTCAGATTCAGATTTCAGATTCAGATTTCAGATCCAGATTTCAGATTCAGATTTCAGATTCAGATTTCAGATTCAGATTTCAGATTCAGAATTCAGATTCAGAATTCAGTTTCAGATTTCAGATTCAGATTTCAGATTTAGATCTCAGATTCGGATTTATGATTCAATTATTAAAAAATAGTATATCTCATATCCAAATTTTAAATTGAGGATTTCAATCTTAAATCCTTTTTTTATAAAACAACAATTCAAACTTTTCCGTCAAGAATGATAAAACAAACGAATTTTCACCGCACAGACACGAAACGAGAAAAGGGTGCACGCGTTTTTAATTAACTCTCGCGTGTCCTTTTTTGAGGATCTCGCAGAAAATTGGCTCGGCTTGGCAGCATCGCACTGCTGATGAAGGCCAGCATCAGCACCGCCTGGTAGCTTTCACTTGGTATAAAAATAGGTACCTATAATAGAAAAAAAAAGTAAAATGAAATGCACAACCGGAGCATATTTCTTCTCTAGAAAGAGCCCGGCTGACCTCTTCTCGTGCCCTGGTCTGTTATGAACTGGCTGGCTCACATCATTGAATCTTTCAAAGGCAGCCAGCCAGCCAGCAGCATCATCATTTCATGGCCCCGGAAAAACGTTTATGATTGTGTTGCACCATAAAACTCTTTCTTTTATAAGTTTTTCCCTCGCCAAACGACGCCCTTACAAAACCAGGGCCCGTGGAGAAAAGCGCAATAAGACCTATCAGCGGGATTCTGGTTATATTATTGATTCATTGTTCGGCTTCCTGCTGCGTGGGTGGCTACTTACACGTTTCCTTGAGAAAAGAGTAAAATAAGAAAATTCCATTCAAGAAAATCATAACTAAACAAACGTTTCAAAAGATAACAAATAACTGACAAACAATGACTGCCAATCTTGGGTGCCGAAAAGGATAATCCTGAATAATTAGGATCCTTCTCGTTGAGGGGACATTTTATACGAGGGCGTAATGCTAAAATTCCGTCACACGTTTTATCTCTAACAGTAGATCAAAAAGATTCTCCTTACCCAACAGCCGAAAAAGGTTGACATTCCCGGAAATCCTATCCCCACACTTTCTCCCGCTTCGCTTGCAAAAATTCATCAAAACCCTCTTTGAAGTTTGAAAGCTGACTGTTTTTTTTTCTTTTTCCATTTGCAGTTACAGGTCCAGCTTCCAGTCACCGCAATATCGTAGCATCTACTCGACGAGGAACGTCACCTCCTCAGCCGCAGCAGCCATGGATGAGAACGAAGTGATGGCGGCCTACCTGTGGAATCAACAATCCCAGGAGCACCTGTACGATCAGCGAGAGCTCAAGGATCTGCACCATCTGCATCAGAACTTCATCATCAATGACTATACGGACAAGATTGCCACCAACATCGACTTGCTCGATACGGAGCTCAAATTTGCGTGGGCCGCGCTCAATTTGCTCAACGAAGAGTACACCCGGATGTCGGAGAAGGTGTTCAAGCTGCAATCGCTCAACGTATCGCAGCAGCGGATCGTGCAGAACCTGCAGTACATGGAAGAGAACCGCAAGGCGTACCTTGACATGATACCGGACTACGCCAAGCACCACGAGTACTCGCTGCAGGAGCAGGCAAAGCTACGCGAAGACCTCGAGTATCGGGACTGTATCAACGAGGCGTACATGAACACCGTCCAGCAGGCACCATTCTCGTACGAGATGATGTTGATGCAACAGCAGCAGCAGCAGTTGCAACAGGAAGCCGAATTAGCCGAAATGGCTGCCGTTGGAGGGTACAATCCGGAGTATTGGATGACGCGTAGGAATCTCTCGGACATTCCTGAGGTATTGCAGGAGCAACCAGCCGCTGATCCCTACGCAGGAATGGCTGCGGGCTACTCGCAAGAGATGGCTATGCGAATGTCCACAAACCCATTCTTGCCGGCCGTTGAAGCAGCCTCGGGGATAAGCGTTCTACGAGAAATCCATCCAACGGACGATGCTGCAATGATCGAGGAACAGCTGCGTACTTCGTTCCTCGATCATGCCAAACGGATGGAGATGGAATACGGAGCTTCACCACTGTCGAAACAGTTTTCGGCTGAAAGGAAAACGAACGGAGACGTCACTCAACTCATCACCCGGGTAATCGACGATGACGACGATACTTCGTTGAGCAGTGAAGAAATACGCTCCCTGATGGCGAAAGGAGACTACTCTCCACTAGCTAGAGATACCAAAGGTGGTGAAAAATTAATATCTCAAAACAAACTCAGCGGCGTGAGTCCGAAGAAGGAGTTCAACAAGTACATTCACCTGCCAGACGCAGCAGGAATCGCATCGCTAACGAGCGACGATCTGCTGACTGTAGAAAACGGAACAATAAGCATGCATCACGATGCGGCAGCGACAAACCGAGACAACGAATTCAAGCTCAATCTCAATACAGTCCATCCAGCAACGGCAGTGAACGGTAGCGCTGCCATGGGAGGAGTTTCGCCGAAGAAGCTGAGCGAATTTTCGCCGTTCGGTATGCAGAAATGTATGGCCAAAGACATTCGCCTGGTAGAGAAGGAAAACAATGTAGATGTTAAGGCGTTAGCAGACAAATCTAATGTGGGCAATCTTATGACTAGCAGCAGCAACAACGTTCAACCACGGGCAGAAACCACGTTAACCTATACTAATCAGAACGGCCAGCCGGAATCGATCTTCAGCCAAAGTTTTAAGGAAGCGG
Organism: Uranotaenia lowii; assembly: GCF_029784155.1. Lineage (NCBI taxonomy): Eukaryota > Metazoa > Arthropoda > Insecta > Diptera > Culicidae > Uranotaenia > Uranotaenia lowii. Next base: position 6,984,017 of record NC_073691.1, read on the forward strand.
TCGAGGCGAAATTGGCAGGACAGGCCGTACAGATGGCTGGTGATATGATAGGACTCGGGGAATCCATTCCGATGTTCCCTCCTGTTGTAAATAATATTAAACCTAATATAAGTGAAGCTTTGGAGGCAGCCGCCGTTAGTGCAGCCGAAATTATCAGAAGACCAAGTGTAACGGACGCAGCCTTAATAGCTTCGGAAGCTAGACGAATTAGTATCAGTGATTCATTATTCCCATCATCAGTAGTTAGAAAATCAAGTATCACGGTGGCGTCGGAAATGCCCCGAAAAGCTAGTATAACAGAGGCCTCCGGGCACCAATCACCTTTATACGCGACGGTCACACGAAAGCCAAGCATCACGGAACCGTCGTCGGAAAGCGCAACAATCTTCCATCCGGTTGCAAGAAAACCCAGCATCACCGAAACTGCCGCAAGCCCTCCGATGTTTACACCTCTGCCCGGACAAACCACCATTACGGATTCGCCCGAGATGCAAGCCATCTACGAATCACTGTCCCGAAAATCGAGCATCCCAACGTTGGGAGATTCGTTTTTCCCTTCACTCGACATCACCGACTCCGGCTTTGCCGAATGTACCGATGGAATGTCACTATTCCCCACCATTCCATTGACTCTGTCCTCGAGCGAAGCCCCTGTTAGCCTACCGGACTTTTCCACTCTGTCGACGATCTCCAACATACCGGAAACGTCGGAGGCCTCTTCTTCCTTTCTGCACATGTCGATGAACTCCTCCGGCATCAGCGAAGCCTCCGACAGTATTCCACTTCCAGCACAATCCACTACTGCGTCAACGATATCAACGCAACTCTCAGGACAACTATTGAACCAGTCTACAGCACCCATATCGTCCAAGGATGTTATCCCACAACAACCACAGGAAAAGATTACTCTACCACCCATATCAGCCTCACCGGCTACGATCGCTGCCCTGGCAGAAAGCAAACCGATAGCACAAGCTACCGCACCTCCACCAACTGTCGTCACTACGGCGACCCCTCTACCCCCGCTAACTTCAGCCTCAACTGCTACAACGTCTTCAAGTTTTTCCCCGCCGAAACCTGTCGTGAGTCAACCTGCAACCACCACTGCTCCACCCGTTACATCAGCTGCTCCGCCAGTCTCGGTTCCAACTCCTGCTCCAATACCTGCTCCCGTACAGAAGCCAGCTCCTCAACCCCAAGTTCAACCTCCTCAACCCCAACCACAGCCACAACAACCACCACAACAACCGCAACCGCAACAACAACCTCCACCAACGTCCAAGGGTGGATTCTTTGGCGCATCCACAGCCACCTTTGGAGGGTTCTTCAACAAGGTCAACAAAAGCCTTTCCCACCAAGACAGCTCCGACAGTCTCATCGGTTCCAAATCGAAGGCTTTCTTCTCCTCGGTCAAAAGCTCCTTCTCCCTTGACTCCAAAACATCCGTAGACGAAGGTAATCCCCAGCAGCAACAACAGCAACAACCACCGCAGCAGCAGCAGCAGACTCCAGTGCAGTCTCCTCCTTCTAGCGCTCAGGTACCACTCACGCCAGGTAAGTCCTGGACCCCGCGGTAGGGTCGTTGGTGTTGTGTGTCCCCGTGTGATTACCCTTGCACCCCTTTCACAATCTCAGAAGAACCACCACCAGAAACAACCACTACTTCTACTACTACTACTACTACTACTACTACTACCACTACTACTACTACTACTACCACTACTACTACCACTACTACTACTACTACTAGTCCGCCACTGCTTGAATCTCCACCTCCAGATGTAGGGCAAATGCAACTTCAGCAACTTCAACAGCAGCAGCAGCAGTTAACACCTCCGCAAGATCAACAGCAACAGATGCTTCAATCGCTAGTAGACCAATCGCCTCCTCAACAGCAACTGCAACAGTATGATTCTCCCGCAGTATCCGAGTTCCCAACCCTAGCCGGTAGTACACCGACGAACGACGCACAACAGGTGCTGCCACCCTTTCCGGACGGCGACGGTGAATCGCAGCTCGGGGACGGGGAAGCAGGACCGAGACCGACGCACAGAAAGATGAGCTTATTCCGGGGACAGGGTAGTGAAGGTATGATCTTGTTGACCCTGTTGAGGAATTTGGACCACCTTGATTTAATTTTTCTTTAACTTGTAGATGGTGAAGGAGGTAGCAAGTGGAAGTTGCTCAAGACACTCAAAGAAAAACGGATCGAGGAGAAGCAGAATGTGCCGGAGTCTGGTGATTCGGAGGAACCAGGTATTTTCAAGAAGGTTGACGTGACCAAACCTGAGGAGCCTGAGGTAAATCAATTCGAGTACAATGTATTGAAATAATTACTTTTATAACCCTTGAACCGACCTCAATTCAATCGATTATGTTGTATGCCTATATTGATTTGTACATAAGCTTAAACGATAAGTAGACCATAAGTACTGATCTGAACTCTCTCAAACTTGGACATTTCTCTCAGAAGCGCAACGGTGCGGCTGACAGTGGACGCGGAAATGGACTTGGAGACAATACCTTCTACAGCAACATCGACAGTATGCCGGACATTCGACCCCGGCGGAAATCCATCCCCCTCGTATCGGAGCTGGTGAGTATAGCATTCCGTCTGCTCGGACGATCTGCGCTACGAAAAAAAAATTGATGTTATTTGTACTCCAAACCAATCCGTATTCTTCTATTATATGCTCTCTTTCTCTCCGGTACTTGAATGTGTAATCAAAAAAACTTGAATGTCTGTGTACCCTACTACGCCTCCATTGCTCGTATCACCATTAACAATAAAAAACACCAATAAAAATATCTCAACCATGAAACCATCCTGACCTGAACTACCGTGTCTCTACCGTGTGTACCAACGCCTCGTTTGACGTACAGGTTCTAAAAGTAAGTGCTGCTGTTGTTAAATGGTCCCGGAACTTCGCCCTTGAAGCTCCGAACGTAGTTTTTTTCGTACTTGTGTTACCTCCGTTCCAACCCAACTAAAATTATTCATGAATTCACAGACAATGGCAGCGACCAAGCGGAATGCGGGTTTGACCTCAGCGGTTCCACGTGCCACATTGAACGATGAAGAACTGGTGAGACCACTTTGAAGACTTTGCTCAAGCAACTAAATTCTCAATATCACGTTTATTTGCTACAGAAAATGCACGTCTACAAGAAGGCACTGCAGGCCCTGATCTACCCGATCTCGTCGACGACCCCACACAACTTCGTACTCTGGACAGCGACTTCCCCAACCTACTGTTATGAGTGCGAGGGACTGCTGTGGGGCATCGCCCGACAAGGGGTCCGCTGTACCGAGTGTTCCGTCAAGTGCCACGAGAAGTGCAAGGATCTACTCAATGCGGATTGTTTACAGAGTACGATTTTACCAATAAGAAGAATGAAGCCTCACTAATATGTCATTATCTTTTCAGTGTGTTTCGCTGGAGCTGCGGAGAAGAGTTCGAAGCATGGAGCTGCCGAGGACAAGGCCAATTCAGTTATCGCAGCCATGAAGGAACGAATGAAGCAACGGGAGCGAGATCGACCGGAGATATTCGAAGTCATAAGGTCGGTGTTGACCTGTCACTTGAAATGTGTTGTCTCAAAAACATTTTGTTTCTAAAATCACAGGAAAGTCTTCAACGTCGAAGAGAAAAGCCACGCGGGTCATATGAAGGCAATCAAACAGAGCGTACTGGACGGTACGAGCAAGTGGTCAGCGAAGATCGCCATCACCGTCATCTGCGCCCAGGGATTGATCGCCAAGGACAAGAGCGGCACCAGTGATCCCTACGTCACAGTCCAGGTCAGCAAGGTGAAAAAGCGGACGCGAACCATGCCCCAGGAGCTGAATCCAGTGTGGAACGAGAAGTTCAACTTGTAAGTATCTCGCGAGTAAATGCGTAGTACACGAAAACTCACGTTCTCTCCTCTTACAGCGAATGTCACAACTCCTCGGATCGAATCAAGGTACGCGTCTGGGACGAGGACAACGATCTCAAGTCCAAACTAAGGCAGAAATTGACGCGCGAGTCAGATGACTTCCTGGGTCAGACAATCATCGAGGTGCGAACGCTTTCGGGCGAAATGGACGTCTGGTACAATCTGGAGAAGCGAACGGACAAATCAGCCGTATCCGGGGCCATTCGGTTGCACATTTCGGTCGAAATCAAGGGTGAGGAGAAGGTAGCGCCGTACCACGTGCAGTACACCTGTCTACATGAGAACGTATTCCACTACCTGTGCGAGGAGGCTCTTGGAGCGGTGAGCTAACTTCTCAGATATTCAGAGAATTCAGTGTGATCCCTCGAATTGTTTATTCCACTAGGTAAATCTACCGCAAACGAAGGGCGACGACGGGTGGAAGATCTACTTCGACGAGACGCCGGAGGAGATCGTGGACGAGTTCGCGATGCGGTACGGTATCGAGAATATCTACCAAGCGATGACGCACTTCCATTGCCTGTCGACCAAGTACCTGTGCGCGGGTGTCCCGGCCGTGATGAGTACCTTGCTAGCTAACATTAACGCTTACTACGCACACACGACAGCGTCGAGTGCTGTCTCCGCCAGCGATCGCTTCGCCGCCAGTAATTTTGGAGTAAGTTGAAACCTTGATTAAACTTCATCGAAAGACAGTAATTCGAATGCCTTGCCTTTGCAGAAAGAAAAGTTCGTAAAACTGCTTGACCAGCTGCACAACTCGCTACGTATCGATCTATCTATGTATCGCAACAACTTCCCCGCTTCCAGCCACGAAAAGCTGATGGATCTCAAGTCCACGGTTGATCTGCTAACCAGTATTACATTTTTCCGTATGAAGGTTAGTACTTATGACCTTTCTCAGAAGTGCTGAGTAACTATGACCTTCTCAACTTTCCAGGTACAAGAACTGTCGAGCCCACCTAGAGCCAGCACCGTCGTCAAAGACTGCGTCAAAGCCTGTCTACGCTCAACGTATCAGTTTTTGTTCGAGAACTGCTACGAGTTGTACAATCGAGAATTTCAGGTTAGCCGATCACTGTAGAAAGCTAAGATATTTGGTAGATAATTCATCTGTTTTTTTTGTCTTTTGCAGGTCGACCCTAACGAAGCGAAGCGCGAGGGTGACGACCACGGACCAAAGCTAGAGAACGTTGACTTTTGGCACAAACTAATCGCACTTATCGTATCGGTAATAGAGGAGGATAAGAATAGTTATAGCGGAGTGCTTAATCAATTCCCGCAGGAGCTTAATATAGGACAGGTGAGTTAGACCTCCAGCTTATTCTTCATAAGGATGATTTTCAATTCTGAACCTTTTAAGGTCTCTGCCGCAACGATGTGGAGCTTGTTTGCAATAGATATGAAATACGCATTGGAGGAGCACGAGCAGCACCGGCTCTGCAAATCGTCCGCCTACATGAACCTGCACTTCAAGGTTAAGTGGCTGTATACGAACTACGTCAAGGAGGTCCCACCGTACAAGGGCGCCGTGCCCGAGTATCCGGCCTGGTTCGAGCCGTTCGTAATGCAGTGGCTCAACGAGAACGATGACGTATCGCTCGAGTACTTGCACGGCGCCTTCAAGCGGGACAAGAAGGACGGGGTGAGCCTGCGTGTTACTAATTAAGCCTTCATCAACATCCCTCTAATACGTCATTTTCTGTTGTTTTTCTGTAGTTCGTCAAGAGCAGCGAGCACGCCCTGTTCTCCAACTCGGTCGTGGACGTGTTCACCCAGTTAACCCAGTGCTTCGATGTAGTTAGCAAATTGGACTGCCCGGATCCGGAGATCTGGAAGCGGTATATGCGACGATTCGCCAAAACTATCGTTAAAGTATTGCTCGCTTATGTAGAAATAGTTAAAACCGAATTCCCCGCTATCATGCACGAGGAGAGAACCGTAAGTTGTCGTTGGAACCAAAAAGCGTGACAAGATTCAATATTGACTTTTCTATTGTTTTCATAGTCTTGCATTCTAATGAACAATATCCAACAACTCCGGGTCCAATTGGAGAAGATGTTTGAATCGATGGGCGGTGACAAACTGGAAGAGGACGCAGCCAACATTCTGAAGGAGCTCCAACAAAACTTGAATACGGCGTTGGACGATCTTGCTACACTGTTTGCCATAAGGTTTGAGTCCTAAAATTTAAAAATTCCAATCTTTAGCTCTAGCTTCTGTTTATATCAATCCCTCAGCTTGGAGCCCCGAATCACCGGCAGTGTCCGGGAGCTTGGTGATCTGCTGCAGCAGGTCAAGCAGCAAACGTCGCTCTTCCACGCGCCACCGACCGACGATGCCAACATGATCGCCATGGAAGCCGACGAGGTGCTCCGGCCGTTGATGGATCTGCTGGACGGATCGCTCTCGATGTACGCACAATCCTGCGAGAAAACGGTCCTGAAGCGGCTGCTCAAGGAGCTGTGGAAGATCGTGATCCGAACCTTGGAGAAGACCATCGTTCTGCCACCGATGACCGATAGAACGGTAAGTAGATGGTTTTTAAGAGATGATTTCAGATATTTAATGCATTCTTTACCCTTGGTAGATGGTTTTCAAACACCTTACGGATAACGCAAAGAATCTAGCTGCCAACGCTAAGATCGAGGACATGTCCCGGTTGATCAAGGGCCACATTGCCGGAAGTAAAGATGCCAAGAATGTGCTCAGCGGAGTGATGGATATCTCCAAGGAAGTTAGCGTAAGTTAAACGACCCTTTTCAACGAAGACCTCAAATACTTACCGGTGATTTAATAACACTTCAGATGGAGAAGAACCTTTCGCCAAAGCAGTGTGCCGTGTTGGAGGTGGCCCTGGATACGATCCAGCAGTATTTCCACGCCGGCGGCAATGGGTTGAAGAAGCCGTTCCTGGAGAAATCGTCGGAGCTGCAGAGCCTCAAGTACGCCCTGAGCTTGTACACGCAGACGACCGATACGCTCATCAAGTCGTTCGTGTCCGGCCAGGGTGCTTCGGAAGGTGAGCCATCTATTAATCATTGTTCTTTGCATTGAGGTCTTTAATACTACTGTCTCTCGATTGCAGAAGGCAGTATCAGCCACGACGATGCTTCGGTGGGTGAAGTTTCGATACAGATCGATGTTTCGTCCAATCCAGAGAACGGTGAACAGAAGGTGTCCGTCAAAGGTTTGTTCTTCTAAGAAGCTGTCCATACAAAAAATCCAATCTAATGAACATTATTTGTCTTGCAGTAATCGCCGCCAACGACCTGAAATGGACCGTCCCGTCCGGCATGTTCCGACCATTCATCGAGGTGAACCTGATAGGGCCGCACCTGCATGATCGGAAGCGCAAGTTCGCCACCAAGTCCAAGTCGAACAACTGGTCCCCGAAGTACAATGATACGTTCCATTTGTAAGTTTCTCCCCTTCTCAAATTTTAAAATCGACTTGAGATTGACTTTCCACCTTTTTTATTCCGAATCAGCATCATTGGCAACGAGGAACAGTTGGAGTTCTTCGAGCTGCATATCTGCGTCAAGGATTACTGCTTCGCCCGTGAGGATCGTCTAGTAGGCGTTGCCATCCTGAAGCTGAAGGACGTCGTCGATCAGGTATGTGTGATGGAGCCGGTAATTTTTCGTCTACAATCGATTAGTGTGTGTGTAATAGAAGTGGATGCGAGTGTGTGCGATGGAAGAATACCATTTTTCCCGAATCTTTCGGGAGAGTTTTTTTAGCTACCTACAGGACGCAGCCAATTTTAAGGAGTTTCATCGGTAAAAAAAACATGGAAATGGGTAAGATTTTGTACCTTGTGAATTTTTTAGAGGTTATTTCGTTTTTCATGCTTCTTCTGGACGGACTTTTCTAACAATATTAATGAAAAAAGCATATTTTGGAAATATGTACGTCACTTTTCTATACACTTTGAACAATCCTTCAACCAATGAATAGTAAGCCAAGGAATAGTTTCCTGTAGTCAAAATTTTCGAAAACAAAACAACAACAATGACGTCGTCGGAACCGATTCGGATGCAACCATTTCCCGTGGACGCGAGAGGACCGCCATTCGAAATCGTTGTGACCTCATCCACGATCCCCGTCACCATCGGAAGGAAATCTACGACCCTTATTTGCCCGGCCTGTCGAGCGTTGGTGCGAACCAAGGTCAACTACAACGCCACCACCAGTACCCACTGCTGTGCCCTGTTGTTGTGTTGTTTTTCCTGCTGGACCTGTTGCTGTTGCTGTTGTCCGTATTGCTGCAACTGGTGGGCCACCGTGGACCATTACTGTCCCAACTGTCGCTGCTATCTCGGAAGCTTTCAGCGAACGTGAGCGTTCTTTTTGACAATAAAGTGCCTTGCAAATTGTACATTGTTTTGAACTCATACGCCCAATGTTATGAAGAATTCTGTCGAGTTTACCATAGTGTCGCAGATATTTTTATATAGATAGAATTTGAACTTTAGTGAAGATTGAATAACTTAAACGTATAAGGATTTTTCCTTGCCTTGTTCAATTACAGCAAATCACATTTTACTTTCAAATTCTGTGTATTCCATTGAAATTCCATGAAAATGTCCAAAGTCCAAACAGAAGAGGAACATGTTTACTTCTTTTCAGAGCTTCGAAGCGGTTATACCGCCGACTGTGCCGACTAAAACCATACTTTCGTTTCCGATAAAACTTTTAGGAGGACATTTTTTCATTCTCGTACAGTTAATTTTGAAGCCAATAACATTCACCAAGTCACAAGTCTTCAGGGATTCAAGTCAAGCACTACTGAAATCTTTCGCAATAAGAGAGCGATAATTTCTAGGACATTTCCAATAATAATTAAAATTACGGACCGTATTTTGTTTCCTCTCAGTGTGCTCAAATTTTTTTTCCGACAAAACTGAAACAAGACATATTTTTCAGCTATCAGCTAACTCTTCGTACCTAGTTCTTCATAAACCATAAATATCATAAATCTCATAAATCTCAATCGCATCTTAAGAAGTATTACCTCTGATGGAGAGCCATACAATTTAACATAAATACAAGCTTAATTCAGCTATGATAGGAATCGCTAGCATAACTGACCCACGACATGTGTATGTGGAACCTAGCTAACGATCAGGATAGTTGTGCGGCAGACCTAAATTATAGTTCACTGCTGGGACTTCCTCAATCCTTACAAATGTTTGTTAATACATGATAACGGTGAATCACTTGAAGGTACAACAAAAAAATCGGTTACACCTCCTCCCCGACGGGGAATTGAACCCCGGTCTCCCGCGTGACAGGCGGGGATACTGACCACTATACTATCGAGGATATGAAAATAGGGGCAAAATTAATCCATCTGGTAAAAATCCTTCACGATTCTTTTTTCCCACCAATACAGGAGTGGTTTACTATCGTCTTGCTTGTAGATAAGCACAAATTAGCTTCATTATCTCAATTGATTTAAAAGAGTGTGTTATTATTCACCTACATCTCTTAGGCTGTTAATCCCGTCACTACATTGATTTCTTAATTTTTTATTGGCTGTTAACTTGACTTAAATTTTGGAACCAAACAAACCAATTCATCGCGAAACCAACAACACAGCAAAAAAAAATGTAACGATGGACGATGTAATTTCTGGGGATTACAGATTTCTGTTGCAATAATACATCTAAATGATGTACACAACTCGAATACGTCGTGAAGTGTAATATTACAACCTTATATGTGATATCGCATCAAGTAGTCAATGTTTTCCTTTGTTGACGTTCAAATTTGATTTCATTTCAAAAATTAAGAAACGGATTACGGACCTCAGCTGTATTTGTTTGGCTTGTAAGTACTACCAAAATTAATCAAAAATATAAGCAAACCCACGGCTTGAAAAATAATTTCATTATTTTTCATTTTTTAGGAAATTTGGCCCATATGGATCAGCGGTACAAAACATATTCTTTGTCTCCAAACAGCCGGGTACATCAAGACAATGTAAAATTAGGTACCTTTTGCGACTCAAGTTATGTGCAGGTATTTGATGTAATATCACACTACTTTTTTTGCTGTGAACGTAAAAATTGTGGGATACTCCAAACAAGTTCGCATCGCTTCAAAAATGAACCCAGGCCACTATACCTATGTTAAAATCGTACTGACTCATCAGTTCCGCGAGAACGATAATTGAGTGTGAAGAGCGACCAACCATTAAAAAAATCAAAACTCACCAGGGCGCATCATTCTAGCCAGCTAGAAGCGTATCAGACTTGCGTAGCTCCTAGCTTAGGCTAAACGAACCAGTTCTATTTTTAAGCCGTCGCGTCCGTCGCATCATGTCTAAATTGAAGAAGCTTTATCAGCAACATCTAGCTAGAGGCGGCTTAAGCGAAGTGTTGGTTCGCGATGAATGGATCGGGCGTTGAATTCTAGCTTGCGCAATTTATAACAAGCATCGGTGGTTCAGTGGTAGAATGCTCGCCTGCCACGCGGGCGGCCCGGGTTCGATTCCCGGCCGATGCAACCTATCTATTTTGTCGAATTCGTTAGACCAATTTTTGAAAATCCCTATCTAATTTACTTTGGAGAATATAAGATTTTATAAATTGTCAAAATTGCCAAAAAATTGTCAAAATTGTCAAAAAATTGTCAAAATTGTCAAAGCTTTCCGAACCATCAAAATTGTCAAAATTCTCAAAATTGTCAAAATATTCAAAATTGTCAAAATTGTAATAATTGAAAATGTTAACAAAATTGCCAAAAAAGTGAGAATGGTCAAAATTTTCCGAACCGTCAAAATTGTCAAAATTGTCAAAATTATAAAATTCGTCCAAATTATCAAAATTTTCAAAATAGCCAGATTTGTCAAAATTGTCAAAATTGTCAAAATTGTCAAAATTGTCAAAATTGTCAAAATTGTCAAAATTGTCAAAATTGTCAAAATTGTCAAAATTGTCAAAATTGTCAAAATTGTCAAAATTGTCAAAATTGTCAAAATTGTCAAAATTGTCAAAATTGTCAAAATTGTCAAAATTGTCAAAATTGTCAAAATTGTCAAAATTGTCAAAATTGTCAAAATTGTCAAAATTGTCAAAATTGTCAAAATTGTCAAAATTGTCAAAATTGTCAAAATTGTCAAAATTGTCAAAATTGTCAAAATTGTCAAAATTGTCAAACTGTAAAAATTATCAAAATTGTCAAAATTGCCAAATTGTCAAAATTGTCAAAATTTTCAAAATTGGTAAAATTGTCAAAATTGTCAAAATTGTCAAAATTGTCAAAATTGTCAAAATTGTCAAAATGGTCAAAATTGTCAAAATTGTCAAAATTGTCAAAATTGTCAAAACTGTCAAAATTGTCAAAACTGTCAAAATTGTCAAAATTGTCAAAATTGTCAACATTTTCAAAATTGTCGAAATTGTCAAAATTGTCAAAATTGTCAAAATTGTCAAAATTGTCAAAATTGTCCAAATTGTCAAAATTGTCAAAATTGTCAAAATTGTCAAAATTGTCAAAATTGTCAAAATTGTCAAAATTGTCAAAATTGTCAAAATTGTCAAAATTGTCAAAATTGTCAAAATTTTCAAAATTGTCAAAATTGTCAAAATTGTCAAAATTGTCAAAATTGTCAAAATTGTCAAAATTGTCAAAATTGTCAAAATTGTCAAAATTGTCAAAATATTCAAAATTGTCAAAATTGTAATAATTGAAAATGTTAACAAAATTGTCAAAAAAGTGAGAATGGTCAAAATTTTCCGAACCGTCAAAATTGTCAAAATTGTCAAAATTATAAAATTCGTCCAAATTATCAAAATTTTCAAAATAGCCAGATTTGTCAAAATTGTCAAAATTGTCAAAATTGTCAAAATTGTCAAAATTGTCAAAATTGTCAAAATTGTCAAAATTGTCAAAATTGTCAAAATTGTCAAAATTGTCAAAATTGTCAAAATTGTCAAAATTGTCAAAATTGTCAAAATTGTCAAAATTTTCAAAATTGTCAAAATTGTCAAAATTGTCAAAATTGTCAAAATTGTCAAAATTGTCAAAATTGTCAAAATTGTCAAAATTGTCAAAATTGTCAAAATTGTCAAACTGTAAAAATTATCAAAATTGTCAAAATTGTCAAAATTGCCAAATTGTCAAAATTGTCAAAATTTTCAAAATTGTCAAAATTGTCAAAATTGTCAAAATTGTCAAAATTGTCAAAATTGTCAAAATTGTCAAAATGGTCAAAATTGTCAAAATTGTCAAAATTGTCAAAATTGTCAAAACTGTCAAAACTGTCAAAACTGTCAAAATTGTCAAAATTGTCAAAATTGTCAACATTTTCAAAATTGTCAAATTTGTCAAAATTGTCAAAATTGTCAAAATTGTCAAAATTGTCAAAATTGTCCAAATTGTCAAAATTGTCAAAATTGTCAAAATTGTCAAAATTGTCAAAATTGTCAAAATTGTCAAAATTGTCAAAATTGTCAAAATTGTCAAAATTTTCAAAATTGTCAAAATTGTCAAAATTGTCAAAATTGTCAAAATTGTCAAAATTGTCAAAATTGTCAAAATTGTCAAAATTGTCAAAATTGTCAAAATTGTCAAAATTGTCAAAATTGTCAAAATTGTCAAAATTGTCAAAATTGTCAAAATTGTCAAAATTGTCAAAATTGTCAAAACTGTCAAAACTGTCAAAATTGTCAAAATTGTCAAAATTGTCAACATTTTCAAAATTGTCAAAATTGTCAAAATTGTCAAAATTGTCAAAATTGTCAAAATTGTCAAAATTGTCAAAATTGTCAAAATTGTCAAAATTGTCAACATTTTCAAAATTGTCAAAATTGTCAAAATTGTCGAAATTGTCAAAATTGTCAAAATTGTCAAAATTGTCAAAATTGTCAAAATTGTCAAAATTGTCAAAATTGTCAAAATTGTCAAAATTGTCAAAATTGTCAAAATTGTCAAAATTGTCAAAATTGTCAAAATTGTCAAAATTGTCAAAATTGTCAAAATTGTCAAAATTGTCAAAATTGTCAAAATTGTCAACATTTTCAAAATTGTCAAAATTGTCGAAATTGTCAAAATTGTCAAAATTGTCAAAATTGTTAAAATTGTCAAAATTGTCAAAATTGTCAAAACAAAATTGTCAAAATTGACAAAATTGGTAAATGCAAAACCCATCCTAAGAGATTTGAATACCATTCGGAATTAAGATAGCACCGGAAGTTTTCCAATGCAGTTTGATGTTCGAAAAAAACAGAATCATTGGTAAGAAAAATGTTTTGAATAAATTTGTGTATTTTGAAAAGAATCAACAACTTGAACTAAGTTGTCTCTAAAATTATGAAGTAGCTCTAGAATGAGAGGCGAATTTTAAAAAAAATGGCAATGCCAAGAAATAGGAAACAAACCACATAGGTATTTATTGTAAATTTGAGCAAGCACCAGAAGCCGCTATGGTGTTAGACGGAATAAATACACGTGACTTTTGCCAATATACCAATTTCCATTTAGGTACAAAAACATGCCGTCAGTTCCGCTTAATTGAACGTCACTAATTACCATAACCATGCATAATAATTCGATATGCATGTGGCCATCGAACACCAGATCCGAAACCACCCTTAGAAGGAACCCAAGTTTAGGGGTGGTGCCGCCCAAAATTAGAACATACATTATGCCACACATTGAGTAGATGCATGCATGAATAGTAAACCTGGTGGTGTTGCAAATACTGTTACCAAAAAGAGAAAACGGCACAACAGCTGTTGCATATGAAGCTCAATTAGCTCGATCGAATGGCAAAATTTCCCTTTTGTATGTTACTTTGGTTTTGCGAATTGAATCCTGGATTAAGAGTGAAATACTTAACTTCGCTCAGTATCACAGAGCACTTTTTGAGATTCCCTTTGGAATGTAATCGAAAGTCGGAAGCTCGAATAAACTTTCATGTGGAACGAGCGATGTTTTAGCAACAATTGTTTTGAGAGCTTGCCAAAACCAGGTAATCGAATTAGATGTTCATTCATCCTTTTTCCGGTTTGCACTCTACATACCGGTGCCAAAAACCTTTGATATCCATTAGTATTATCGATGTTTCACCTGTGTTTATGGTACGGTGCCATCTGTTGAATAATTGATACCAAATCGAAGCCACTTTGCCTCCCTCCGAAAGAAAGTTTTCCTCTGGAAAATTTGCAATGTTCCGATAGTTTTCCTATCGGGAAGGAATACCAAAACTAATAGAGCCCATATTTTGGCAACCGAAGCGGGTCAACAAACCTTCTGGAGGAAACCGTTTGCAGTTATTTATATCTATAGCTAGGAGAACCACCACCAGATGTCATCAATAGAAGAAAACCAAACAACAAACTTCTTTCTTCTCGCTTCTCTCGGTACCAATAGTTTTATCTTGTTTTTGTTTATTAGCTCCAAATAGTAAATGTGCTTAAATTTCTCCATCGTCCGTGTTTCACTACAACAACAACCCATTTTATCCCGCCAAATGACTAACGCGAGGAAATTTCTCGACCACACCACCATCATCTTCCTCCTCACGACCACCGCCTACATTCCGAAGCACCCCGGTGGAGGCAGAAAGCCCAGCCCAGCAGCTGGTCCTCCACCGTTGGCCTCCTCTCACATGCCCTCGTTCTTGATCAGCTTGCCTCCGTTATCGAGCGAGCAGTCCTGATCCGGGCTGGCCCCATCAAAGTCCCGGGTCCAAAACTGTCGAATCTCCTGGCGGCGGTTCTTCATCAGCATCTTGTACTCGGAGATTCGCATCTTCTTGCCATCGATAATGCAGGTCCGTTTGGGTCGCGGTCGATAACGGTAGTCCGGATGTTTTTCCATGTGTTGCTTCGATAGTTTGGCTTGCTCTTCGTAGTACGGCTGCTTCTCCAAATTTGTCATGGCCTTCCAACGGGCACCCAGAATTTTGGAAATGTTTGAATTGTGCATATCGGGGCAGGCCTTGAGAATCTTGCGTCTCTCGTCCTTAGCCCAAACCATAAATGCGTTCATGGGTCGCTTGATGTGATTCTTTTCTCCGCCGGAGCGACGACCCGAACCCAAATCCGGCCCCAAATCCATCCCAGCCAGATGGTTGGATTTGTCTTTTTTACTGGATCCACCTCCTCCTCCTCTTTCGCCTCCACCTCCACCACCCGAGGGTAATCCAGAGGCAACAGCTGCAGCTGCCGCCGCGTTCAACTGCTGCTGTTGCCGCATCAAATGACGATTCATGTTGTCTAACATGGCGTTACTACTAAATGGCACCGATAGACCAGTCGGATTGAGCGGACTCCCGTGGGCGTCCGGATTCTTGATAAAGAATGGCTGCGGCAATGAAAATCCCGCGTCGCCTAGCAACTGCTTCTCATCCGGACTACTATGGTGATGAGGGCTAGGCGATTGGTAGAGAGCTTGCAGTTTGGGCTTCAACGCGTCCGGTTTTCCGTAGTCGAACAGACTCGGTTCCGGTGGCTCCAAACGTTCCCGCTTGGGTTTGAGCAAATACTTTTCGGTTTCTTTGTCTAGTAGCGAGACGGCATGCGGCAATCCGCCACCGTCCATGATGCGGTCGTGCATCAAATCTTCCGGATCGCAGTGGTTGAACAGTACGCCCGAAAGTTTGCTGCCATTGTTAATCACGTCCCGTATCGGAGGACTATCGCGTTGATCATTCTTCCGCTTACACAGATTGATCGGTGCGTCGTCCTTCAGGTATCTTTGGTCTTCTTTGCTTGTAACTGTCTTATCGCCGTACTCATTCTCGTAGGATGGCGTCGGTGGACCGGAACGCAAATCCACCGGCGAGTTTTTGCTGTCCATCAAAATAATATCATCGCAGGAGGACGGAAATCCTGCCGGACGTTTCCTCGACTGCTTACCACGCAAGCTAAGTTTATCCCCCTCTGGAGGTTTAATCCCACCTCCTCCAGCTCCAGAAATAGCCTGGAATACGTTCCGATAACGTTGGATGCAGTTTTCCGCATCGATTGCCTCTTCGCCCGGAGTATCGCAGTCCGTTGTCGAAGAAGCGCTCCTCGGTAGACTCGACGACCCGATCCGATTGGTCGCCGAAGGATGATCGGCCGTTGTCGGGCTGCTCGATCCAGCGTGCTGCGGCGTGCTGACGACTGTCGAGCTGGGCCCGAGCAGCGAGTTCGGATCCAAGTTCGACTTGTTGGAATTGTTGGTGTATTTGTACTTTTTGTTACCGGTCTGTTTTTTGGGTGAAATTTAAGTATTATTAATATCTATTCCAAAAAGGTATGTTTTAAAAATATATCAGTGTAAAGTTAACATGCCAGAATTTATAGTATCATTTGTGAATTAAGTTCTCTTAAAGTTTATTTTAAAAAGAAAAAGTTTCTCATCAGATTCAAAAAACAATTTGTTGTAATGTTAACAGTTGAAATTTTTTAACTCTGATTAATAATTCAAACCGGAATATGAAATTTTTATCAGATTTCGCATGAAAAAATAAAAATTCTTATCAAATATTGAATTAATGAATTTAAATTAAGAAGCAGAGTATGTAACGGAATACGAGTTAAGATTTGAAATACAGAATGATAACTCACAACAGGAGTTTTGGAGGGTTAAGCTTTCAGAAAGCTATCAATTTAAATGACAAAAAATTAAAAAGGCCTATGTTTATTTAACAAGCTATTTGTACCTTAAGTTGTCTCAGGGAGTGAACTTTTTTTGTAAACATCCAAAAATTTGGTTTAAATTTGGCGACAATAAATTTTATTCAATATACTATCCCTAATAAAGTTTTAATGATAATTGAAACGTAGAAATCATGAAAAATGAATTGTAACATTTGATATTTAAATTGATTTCCAAGCTTCAAAAATTCACTAGAGAATCGTTAACTCAAAATTACATATTTTAAAAAAGTACAAAAATGATTATAAAATGAAATTGTTATGTTTAAAATAAATTGATTCAAAATTTAAAAATAAAAATATTAAATGTGTTGAAATCAGAAAACATAGATATAAATTTTAAAATTGAGATATTCAAATTGAATTCAAAGAAAGAACAAAAATAACTGGAAAAATCCAAAAACCCGAAATTCAAATTCAATTAAATGCAAAAAATCAGAATCAGAAAAAAAATTAAATATAAACATTCAAAAATGAAAGAATAAAGAAATCAGAAACAAAAAAAACAGGTTTAAAAAATCATAAATCATTTTCAGAATTCTGATTCAGAATTCAGAATCAAAATTCAGATTCAAAATCCAGATACAGAATTCAGATTCAGATTCAGAATTCAGATTCAGAATTCAGATTCAGAATTCAGATTCAGAATTCAGATTCAGAATTCAGATTCAGAATTCAGATTCAGAATTCAGATTCAGAATTCAGATTCAGAATTCAAATTCAGAATTCAAATTCAGAATTCAGATTCAGAATTCAGATTCAGAATTCAGATTCAGAATTCAGATTCAGAATTCAGATTCAGAATTCAGATTCAGAATTCAGATTCAGAATTCAGATTCAGAATTCAGATTCAGAATTCAGATTCAGAATTCAGATTCAGAATTCAGATTCAGAATTCAGATTCAGAATTCAGATTCAGAATTCAGATTCAGAATTCAGATTCAGAATTCAGATTCAGAATTCAGATTCAGAATTCAGATTCAGAATTCAGATTCAGAATTCAGATTCAGAATTCAGATTCAGAATTCAGATTCAGAATTCAGATTCAGAATTCAGATTAAGAATTCAGATTCAGAATTCAGATTCAGAATTCAGATTCAGAATTCAGATTCAGAATTCAGATTCAGAATTCAGATTCAGAATTCAGATTCAGAATTCAGATTCAGAATTCAGATTCAGAATTCAGATTCAGAATTCAGATTCAGAATTCAGATTCAGAATTCAGATTCAGAATTCAGATTCAGAATTCAGATTCAGAATTCAGATTCAGAATTCAGATTCAGAATTCAGATTCAGAATTCAGATTCAGAATTCAGATTCAGAATTCAGATTCAGAATTCAGATTCAGAATTCAGATTCAGAATTCAGATTCAGAATTCAGATTCAGAATTCAGATTCAGAATTCAGATTCAGAATTCAGATTCAGAATTCAGATTCAGAATTCAGATTCAGAATTCAGATTCAGAATTCAGATTCAGAATTCAGATTCAGAATTCAGATTCAGAATTCAGATTCAGAATTCAGATTCAAAATTCAGATTCAGAATTCAGATTCAGAATTCAGATTCAGAATTCAGATTCAGAATTCAGATTCAGAATTCAGATTCAGAATTCAGATTCAGAATTCAGATTCAGAATTCAGATTCAGAATTCAGATTCAGAATTCAGATTCAGAATTCAGATTCAGAATTCAGATTCAGAATTCAGATTCAGAATTCAGATTCAGAATTCGGATTCAGAATTAAGATTCAGAATTCAGATTCAGAATTCAGATTCAGAATTCAGATTCAGAATTCAGATTCAGAATTCAGATTCAGAATTCAGATTCAGAATTCAGATTCAGAATTCAGATTCAGAATTCAGATTCAGAACTCAGATTCAGAATTCAGATTCAGAATTCAGATTCAGAATTCAGATTCAGAATTCAGATTCAGAATTCAGATTCAGAATTCAGATTCAGAATTCAGATTCAGAATTCAGATTCAGAATTCAGATTCAGAATTCAGATTCAGAATTCAGATTCAGAATTCAGATTCAGAATTCAGATTCAGAATTCAGATTCAGAATTCAGATTCAGAATTCAGATTCAGAATTCAGATTCAGAATTCAGATTCAGAATTCAGATTCAGAATTCAGATTCAGAATTCAGATTCAGAATTCAGATTCAGAATTCAGATTCAGAATTCAGATTCAGAATTCAGATTCAGAATTCAGATTCAGAATTCAGATTCAGAATTCAGATTCAGAATTCAGATTCAGAATTCAGATTCAGAATTCAGATTCAGAATTCAGATTCAGAATTCAGATTCAGAATTCAGATTCAGAATTCAGATTCAGAATTCAGATTCAGAATTCAGATTCAGAATTCAGATTCAGAATTCAGATTCAGAATTCAGATTCAGAATTCAGATTCAGAATTCAGATTCAGAATTCAGATTCAGAATTCAGATTCAGAATTCAGATTCAGAATTCAGATTCAGAATTCAGATTCAGAATTCAGATTCAGAATTCAGATTCAGAATTCAGATTCAGAATTCAGAATACAGAATTCAGAATTCAGAATACAGATTCAGAATTCAGATTCAGAATTCAGATTCAGAATTTAGATTCAGAATTCAGATTCAGAATTCAGATTCAGAATTCAGATTCAGAATTCAGATTCAGATTCAGAATTCAGATTCAGAATTCAGATTCAGAATTCGGATTCAGAATTCAGATTCAGAATTCAGATTCAGAATTCAGATTCAGAATTCAGATTCAGAATTCAGATTCAGAATTCAGATTCAGAATTCAGATTCAGAATTCAGATTCAGAATTCAGATTCAGAATTCAGATTCAGAATTCAGATTCAGAATTCAGATTCAGAATTCAGATTCAGAATTCAGATTCAGAATTCAGATTCAGAATTCAGATTCAGAATTCAGATTCAGAATTCAGATTCAGAATTCAGATTCAGAACTCAGATTCAGAATTCAGATACAGAATTCAGATTCAGAATTCAGAATTCAGATTCAGAATTCAGATTCAGAATTCAGATTCAGAATTTAGATTCAGAATTCAGATTCAGAATTCAGATTCAGAATTCAGATTCAGAATTCAGATTCAGAATTCAGATTCAGAATTCAGATTCAGAATTCAGATTCAGAATTCAGATTCAGAATTCAGATTCAGAATTCAGATTCAGAATTCAGATTCAGAATTCAGATTCAGAATTCAGATTCAGAATTCAGATTCAGAATTCAGATTCAGAATTCAGATTCAGAATTCAGATTCAGAATTCAGATTCAGAATTCAGATTCAGAATTCAGATTCAGAATTCAGATTCAGAATTCAGATTCAGAATTCAGATTCAGAATTCAGATTCAGAATTCAGATTCAGAATTCAGATTCAGAATTCAGATTCAGAATTCAGATTCAGAATTCAGATTCAGAATTCAGATTCAGAATTCAGATTCAGAATTCAGATTCAGAATTCAGATTCAGAATTCAGATTCAGAATTCAGATTCAGAATTCAGATTCAGAATTCAGATTCAGAATTCAGATTCAGAATTCAGATTCAGAATTCAGATTCAGAATTCAGATTCAGAATTCAGATTCAGAATTCAGATTCAGAATTCAGATTCAGAATTCAGATTCAGATTTCAGATTCAGAATTCAGATTCAGAATTCAGATTCAGAATTCAGATTCAGAATTCAGATTCAGAATTCAGATTCAGAATTCAGATTCAGAATTCAGATTCAGAATTCAGATTCAGAATTCAGATTCAGAATTCAGATTCAGAATTCAGATTCAGAATTCAGATTCAGAATTCAGATTCAGAATTCAGATTCAGAATTCAGATTCAGAATTCAGATTCAGAATTCAGATTCAGAATTCAGATTCAGAATTCAGATTCAGAATTCAGATTCAGAATTCAGATTCAGAATTCAGATTCAGATTTCAGATTCAGAATTCAGATTCAGAATTCAGATTCAGAATTCAGATTCAGAATTCAGATTCAGAATTCAGATTCAGAATTCAGATTCAGAATTCAGATTCAGAATTCAGATTCAGAATTCAGATTCAGAATTCAGATTCAGAATTCAGATTCAGAATTCAGATTCAGAATTCAGATTCAGAATTCAGATTCAGAATTCAGATTCAGAATTCAGATTCAGAATTCAGATTCAGAATTCAGATTCAGAATTCAGATTCAGAATTCAGATTCAGAATTCAGATTCAGAATTCAGATTCAGAATTCAGATTCAGAATTCAGATTCAGAATTCAGATTCAGAATTCAGATTCAGAATTCAAATTCAGAATTCAGATTCAGAATTCAGATTCAGAATTCAGATTCAGAATTCAGATTCAGAATTCAGATTCAGAATTCAGATTCAGAATTCAGATTCAGAATTCAGATTCAGAATTCAGATTCAGAATTCAGATTCAGAATTCAGATTCAGAATTCAGATTCAGAATTCAGATTCAGAATTCAGATTCAGAATTCAGATTCAGAATTCAGATTCAGAATTCAGATTCAGAATTCAGATTCAGAATTCAGATTCAGAATTCAGATTCAGAATTCAGATTCAGAATTCAGATTCAGAATTCAGATTCAGAATTCAGATTCAGAATTCAGATTCAGAATTCAGATTCAGAATTCAGATTCAGAATTCAGATTTAAATCTCAGATTCAGAATTCTTATTCAGAATTCAGATTCAGAATTCAGATTGAGAGTTCGAAATTTGATTCTAGAATCATATAGAATCTGAATTAAGAGCCTGAGATGTATTTAAGAAGAATTTTCTTAACGCTGTGAAATTCAAACCAACACACGATACACTGAAAGAAAAGTTCACCTAAAAGTTCTATTCCATGCCGGGTGGAAAAGAACCAATCAACAAAGTTGATAGTATCACAAGATAAAATTGATTTTCAGCTGAAAGTAGAAAACAAAGTTTGAGCCGTCATAGAATTTTTAACAAATGGTAAAAACTTGTAAAGCGTAGAATAAATAGTATCACGTTGTTTGGCGACGACTCTCGGAGGCGACTCCTTTTGCTGCGCCGCTTCCGGTCGAGTGAGCTGAGACCTAGTCGTCGTCGTCGCCGCTGCCCTTGCTTTAATCCATTTTCAGGGGTTCCAATGTTCGAATCACGGGACGCTATTTTGAGTCTTACAAATTGTGCCTTGAGCAGCATCTCCCTCCAAATGGTAAAGTACATGATCAGCCGGTTGATGTTTTTCTCCTTCTCGTAGAGAGACTCCTTGAAACTTCTGCGAAGATGAGAGAGGAATTATGAGGTTAAAGATACGCGGAAAACCTAGGTCACTTGAAACAAACCTTTTTATCAATTTAATGTTGGGATTATTCTGCGAGGAGCTACAGTTCAAGTCATCGCCATGGGGGCTCGGTGAAGCGGAGCGATTGTGGTTCAGCAAACTTGGTGGCAACTCGTTGGGGAAATCCAACAGGCTGAGATTCAACCGCATCAGATTGATTTCCCGTTTGCTCAGCTGCAGATGGCTAAGTCGTTCGTCCAGCCGGGAACGGAATCCTTCATAGCTGTCCTTATCGAGCATGTGGCTGTTCGTATTGTTATTTAAAAATGGATTCCCGGCTCCATTTCCGGACGGTAGATCGTCCATTGTGCTGCCGGTTGAGCAATTGTTGGCCGTCGAAAGCGAAGCAGTCGGTCCCGGTGGAGGTGTTCCGGCGGATTTATCTAAAAAGTTATTATATGGATTTTTCAATCAAAATCAAACTGGGGTTATTGTTTGAGTGTAACAAAAAATGCCTTATTTCAAATTGGTCGTCTAGAAATCAAAGTAAGCGTTTGAAAATGTGCTTTCACTTACCATTTACATTATTATTCAGAGTGTCAAAGTTATCCACAATCGATTTCAAGTGGTTAAGTATCAAATTGTTGACCTTCCTGGGGCTGCCAGCGATAGGTCCTTGTGAGTGCTGAGTCTGCTGCTGCTGTCCATCGAACTGTCCCAAGCCAGCTCTCGCTCCAGCCGAAATGTTCATCCCATCCAAATTCATAGCCAAATGGTAGTTATCGCTCTTGTTGCCGCCCATCGGTGGCGGTTCCGAGCCCTTCAAGATATAGCTGGCCACATTCAAAAATGGCAAATTGAACTGCTGATGAAAGTCTCCGTCCAGAAATAGCGGATGGCCGGCCCCAGGAATCCCGGCCAGCCCTCCAAAATGGTGCGGGTGCTGCTGTTGCTGATGATGCTGATACCCCGCCAAGTAATCGCTGTGTTCATTTTTGATAAATTTTGGCTCCATCTGGGCCTGCATTTTCTGCATCGACAAAAAACTAGCATCAAATGCACAATTCAGCTCCTTGACCGGGGACGATTTGATGAGGTCCTCGTTTTTGAGGGAAATCTTTTTGAAATTGTTTCGCTCCATTTGCTGTTGCTGCTGCTGTTGGGATGTTCCAATAGCACCCGGTGACGGAGATCCGGCGTTGGATAGCTTATTTGGGGGCGATTTGCGTTTGGATGACATGATTTATATAGATTGTGTATGTTTATAGATGTGTAGATAATTGTGAATACTCGAAGATACTCGATTCGTGGCTTATGGAAGGAACCTAAATCCGGGAAAAAGTAAGCAAAACGTCCAGTTTATTAGAAGCAGGTAGGGAATTTGCACGTTTCTTAACCTAAAATGTACCGTGAAAGATTGTAAACAGGACTAAATAAGGTTTTAACGTTCAGTTTGATTGATTTATGAAAAAAGGTTAATAAAATTTCATTAAACCTACTCCTAAGTGTTCAACACTGTAGTACCTCTTTGCTGTAGTGGCAGCTTACCAAATCTGGCCAAAAGTTCATTGGTCCTTTTTGAGATCTAATTTACGGAAGAATACGTTTTCTCTGTCATTCCTTTTTGTACATTTTAGAGTCTTGTTTGTCACAAAAACCGGCGTTTTTCGTCCGCAGCTGCAAATACCTTGCCAGATCAAACACTTTCTTGAAAACTTATCGACAAAAATGAGTTTGAACTTGCCGGGGACATCAGCCCGACCAGTGGCTTTATAAAATTTTTAGCCAGGGAGTTGCCCACAATCCATCTTCAAGTACGTTTCATCATCCATGAGTATGAATCCGTCGTACTTCGTTAGAACCTTGTTGTATAACTTCCGGGAAAATCCTTTGGCATAAATACATTCTGCTTCGATGTCTGGCCCGATAAGATCGTATTCCTTCGCGCAGGCGAATCCTTCTGACAGTGACGGTGCACCGGTCGGCATTAAATTTCTTGGCGATGTCCGACTGCCCGGGGTTGGCCTTAATCGTTCTCAACACCTTCAAATGCAGTTTCCGATCCTTAGTTCCACTATGATGGTTGGTATGAACCTGCCGATCGATAGTATGCATTTCACAGAAAAGTTTGTCCATTTTCAACGATTTTTGAACCTGACCACGTCGGGTTTTTGACGTGAGTGTCCAAAATAAATTTTCGTTTCCCGTGTAACTTTTTTGAAACAAAACGAATTGTAATGAAATTTTCAGCACTGACAGAGGAAACATTCCAGAAAAAAGTACATTCAAATTACGCAAGATCCGACCACTAGGAGCGCTGTGGTATAATATACAGTGCGTTCAGATTTAAGCTGAACTACGCTTTAGTTATACTTACCATTCTTTTCAAATGCAACAAGCATTTTAACAGCTTTGCTCAGCATAAAATTCGGCATCACATAAATGCCAGCATTATACCAACAAACATTAGCATTGATCGATACAAGTTAAGGGCCCTTGGGGTTGCAAGAAATTTTATTCAAACAAGCGTTATGCTTCAAAGATTTTATAGCATTTTAAAGCGATAGCAAGCTGTATAGCTGACTTTAGAGCAAAATTGATGCTAGTTTATAGTATAGTGCTTATGATTACTTTGATGGTACCTACTCAGTTGGAAAGGTGCGTGAGTAAATTGAGAGGAATTCAGCCTTTTTTGACACTGATAAACCTATTAGGAAAACCTCAAAGAAAGCTGTTCAGGATCGCCCCTGATGGCATGGATCGATAGCATCAGACCTTTCTTTGATGAATTAAATCCGAGCACACTCATTCAAAAAACATTTAAAAACACTTCCCACACAAACTGGACTTTGATCTCTCTAGTCCTCAGATTTGGCCATACAGGTCTCCAACTTTTCCACTCGGGCCTCTGACTCTTGCCCCATGGGCCGCTGACTTGTTACCGTCTTCGATGATGGCTGGTTTAGCAAAAGGCCGAGCCTTGGGCTGGCTTTGGCAGGACCCTTCGGAAAATCCTTTTCGTTGCGGAGGAAAAACCGATGATTTAACCGCGCATTACTGCCGTTAATTCGCGCAGCATCGCCATGTTGCTTCTGGGTCATTTAGTACCTATCATGTTATGGTGGTTCGTTTCAGAACAAAAGCAATTAAAGTTTTCAAACGAAATGGAGTTCATTGCATTCATTTTTGTTCGTCCCTTTGAACACCATATTCAACACTTTTATATTTGAAAATTTAATTAAACAATTTGAACATGTAATGGAATACTTTGAAAACTCTAAATATGCTACACATCTTTTTTGGTTCAAAGGTTATTTTTAAAAGTGGGAGTTGGCCATGAAAAAATAGTTATCGGTCGTGTTATGACAGCTCCGCGAAGATAGTCTCATTAGATTTTTTTTTTGGAAGTGAAATTTTAAAGATGAAAAACGCTGAATCGAACCATGTAGGTAAATAATGTGGACAAGAATTTTCGAAATAATGTCCTGAAGAAGTGCGTCTGTTTTTCTTCACATTGGGCCATATCGCTACTACATTTTATGAATCTTACTACCGGTTAACGCCAAGCGTCACCAGATATGCCAACAAAATAGCACAGGACTTTACTCGATTGAACTTAGCTGGAAATGGAACCCGTTATCTTACCT
The DNA here is from genome assembly GCF_029784155.1 of Uranotaenia lowii. NCBI lineage: Eukaryota > Metazoa > Arthropoda > Insecta > Diptera > Culicidae > Uranotaenia > Uranotaenia lowii. Next base: position 7,009,527 of record NC_073691.1, read on the forward strand.
TGGTGAGTCCGTTCCCATCTGGTTGATTTTTTTTTATTTGTGTTATCTTGTATCTCAAAAGAGCTTATATTTCTTCTTGTTGTTGTTGTACTTTTTCTCCTTGAATTGCTTCATAGAATTAAATAGTCATGAAATAAAGTAATTAAACAAAATAAAATTTTGAAACAGAGTCGAATTTTACTGAGTTTTTGGATTTTGTCCACAGAAGCCCAATCATGTATAATTCTACACATTTTAAAGAATTTGTGAAAATGTCTTAAAAATGGTTAGGAAATTGGTTCATCTTCATACGCCCATTAGCCTTAAAAACTTGCGTATTCAAAATCATCAAGAATGTTGTTGAATGTTAAATATCTATAAAGATGTGTGAAAGTTGATTCTTAGTATCTTTTAGAAAGTGAAAATATTTTAAAGAAAAAAAATTCAAAGATTATCCATGTTTGAAACCTTTTGAACTGTCTGAATAGACTTTTGATTTTTCCAATGTGTTTCGACCCATAGTACATATAATAGCGCCAGCACTAAATTTTACTTCGGAAGTCCGGACTTCCGACTTCCCAAAGACTTCCGACAAATAAAAGTGAAGCACTAGATTGTCGGAAGTCTGTGTTTTGTTGACAGGTCACCAGCGACGTTTTAAAATTTTTATTTAAATTTACAATATGTAACAATAGTACATAGTATGCAGAAAAAAGAAAATATTTTTCAATCGGTTTGATCAACGAAATAGATTTTGTTTTTTAAATAGTACATGCAAAACTATGTCATGATAAACAAAATACTATAGACGCATCGAAAATAGTTAAAAGCAGCTACCAGCGCAGTCTCCCAAAGCTTAAACAAGGTTTTTTATGCATCCTTTCAAGGATTAATATACGATTTCATTGGAAAATAGTCAATGATATCATTCTATCAAATTGAAATTTTCATTTTCTCATTGCTTTGCCGGAAAAAATATTTTTAATTTAATACCTTATTTTATTTAGATTTAGAATTTTAAGGAATTTTATTGCTAGAATAGGTAAACTAGTTGAATAGCCTTTAAGAATAAAAAAATTAAAAAGTCCAAATTCATCTAACATTTGATTAACCTACAACTAATGATTGCATCTGAGGAGATAATAGAATTTCCATTGAGAAACATTCAGTTGCTTAGGAGCATAGGGTTTTCCTGACCGAATCACTTACCAAGGTAATCTCCATGCCACAATTCCTTTACCCCCAAAAACGTGAGATTTTTGGAAGGATGCCATGTGTTGCACTTCCCTTCCTCTATCCACTACACGGACTTGACCGGCATCGTTATTGGTTAATTTGAAAGTAGGAGATCTTCAAAATTGTGCAGTGAGATGAGATTGTATTGCTTGTTAACAGCAATTTTTCGTTTGGATCGTTGTGCAATGTTGATTATCGCGAGCCAATCACGGAGTGCAACCATTATGCCGTTGGCCGAAAAGGCCGCAGGGGGACCGTAGTTGATAGCAAGCTCAAGTTCGAGTTCAATATTCCGAAATCCCTTTAGATTAATTTTTAATCTAAATTTGTATAAAATATGACGCTATGTTATGCTATCATTATGGCATTGATAGCTCAATTTGGATATAGTTTGCTATTGAATCGGGCATCAAAGTCTGCTTGGGTAATCATCATTACAATATTAACACTGAAGAAATGAAATTTTTCAGAGACCAACAATGTTCTATATACAGATGAATAAAGTAAAGAAAATTGTTAAAACTTGAGTTAAAGAAATCGCTTGAACGAAAAATTGGAAACCTTGTGATGTAACTCAAATATGTTTCTCAGCTTGAGATTGAGATTTATAATATTTTTGAGATTTATCATATTTTTTGTAAAGTATTGCAGCGTTGCCACCACTGGAATCGGTAGAAAATTGTCTTCAGTGAACATAAATGTATGTACTCAAAATCCAGTGAAAAGTTTACCTTAGGTGTTATCTAAAAAATTGCAAATTGATAAAAAGTTAAAAAAATAGCTACATTTAAAAATTCGTTCAAAATCCTGTGCTTCGTATTTTGAGAATTTGAAGGAGCGAAAAGGTGCCAAAGTGCGAAAACTTTCCAATCGGCTTTTCTGTGACTGAAACAATTTTGGCGGTTTGGTTGATTCAAAAATACGGTTTTTACACCACCTTTTTAATCACTTTTTGGTCATAATCTAAAAAAAAATTAAAAAAAACCTTGTACACGACTCGTATCTTGCTTCTAACTTCAGCTTTCTAAGGCACTAAGTGAAATTTTTTTGGGCATTTGATAACTGGTCTCTACTTTTTTTCCCGAACCATTTTTTCTAGGTTTTTTTTTCTTAGGCTTTGGTTAATGTAAAAATGAATAGTTGTGGCTGAATATTGTCTTAAGAACATATTTGAGTGAGATTAAGAAATTTAAAGTTTTTAGCGAGGAGTGTAAATTAGACACTCAAATTTTGACTAGAGCGACTTTTCGTCTGGGCTTTCAGGGTGCGTCCAAAAAAAAAGTAATTAGCGCAAAATACAAGATTTCATGCGCCTGAAAAACGATACAAGCCTCCAAACTTCCAATAGTTTGCTATTGACACTCAAGAGCGGATTAGGGTTAAGCCAGTTTTTTTACTTTCGTTGGATCCCCATATATTTATAATTGACAAATTATAATTTACCATAAAAATGCACTCTTGACAATAACAATAACGGTTAGTACCGTAAACTGGGGCATCATTTTTCAATTTCAATGGCTTCTAAAAACTTAATGTCTATAGATAATCATATTTACCGCTTTTACTTCGAAAGTTTTGAGGTTGATAGGACATCAAATTGACATAGTTAGAAAAAAAATTGGTTTTTCCAGACATTATTAATTAACAAAAACATGAGATTTTCAACCTGCAAAGAAAAAGGGGTAAGTTGCAACAACCTTTGTTTTTAATGAAAAATCAAATAAGAAAGTTTGAAAATTTATAGTTTTCGATATATTTGTGATCACATTACGCATAAATCACCGATTGCAGTTATTGTTGGTTTTGTTCGAATTAGCTTTTACATTTTTCCCCCTAAAATGTTTTTTTTAAGGAAAAGCATAAAAGTGCTGCATACATTTAGGGGTAAAAATACTACAAAAAAAAATCTACTAGCTGAAATCTTTGAATATAATGTTCGCATGAATGAAATTTTGAAATTAACAAACGCGTAATGCAAAACAATCAAATTCCAGCATATGGAAACGAGATTTAAAAGGTGATTCTTTGATTTGCATTTTGATGCAGTTCAGCCCAGACTGGTGACTGAATTACAAAAAATATTTATTTAAAAAAAATTGTGATTGTTCGAAAAATATTTTTACACCAACAGTGCTGATATAGGATAATAAAAGCAATTTAAAGTTTGTAAGTCATACTGGGTAAAGTTTTTTCCGGCATCCAAAAATGTAAAAATTTGTTACATCTATTGCTCGTTTTTATAAATTTTCAAGAATCAAAAATTTGAAAAAAAAACTTTCTCACGATGTGAGGAACTAGGTCTACAAATGTTGCATCTATTCCTGGTGTTGCATTATGCCCCGTTTGAAGGTATTTTCAAATATCGATCGAGGAAAAACTGTACAGTGGAGTTAAAACACAAAAAGGTTATACACGCCCGTAAGGATGGCAACCCTGGGTGTGGTGTTGATGGTGTTACTTCTTACAAGTAGAAGAAAAAATGTTGATTTTTTGGTGAAATAATTGTTTTTTGTTGAGTTTTATTTGTTAAAGCGAATTTTGAGGTGATTGTGTTTAGAAGAGTTGTGAAGTTTTAGTGAAAAGTGTTAACTATGAAGTGCCATTTATGTTTAAATATTTGTATTTTTTGTTTTCTTTGTGAGTCGAGAAAATGGCAGCAACTCGAAAAGCCTTTAGAAAAGTAGCAAGTCATTTTTTGAAAGAATATGGCGCTGTTATGCCTTTTTTTAAGTGATTTTCATCACGAGATGGCGCTGTTATGAGTTTTCGAAAGCTCATTATTCTTTTCAAATGGAGATGGCGCAACTATAGCTCTATATTTTTGTGCTGCCAATTCATTAAAATTCGATGTATGGTTTTTTGATGACGTCGAGTGGCGAATTTTCACCCGATACCGTTGCCCACAGAAAAAATGCCTTTCAACAGGATACTAAGATAAGTATATTTTTCATTTCAATTCAAATTTGTTTAATGTATGTGAACCTTACAGATAAAGTTTTAATTAGCTTGCCAAAAATTCGAAAGAAATAAAGTTCGTTTGTTGATAGTAGTGAGTTTTTTGGCTACCCGCCGAGAAATCGAAGGCTTGTACAGTGTTCGGTGATGAATAATTTTCCCGCGTTTATTTCGTACGTGTATTGCAATTCCGCGTTTGGACGTGTTTTCTCTTGGTTTACAGCGCGCGATAAAAGTGTTTTGTACGTGTATGATAATTCCAATTTTAAATATTTCTAATGAGGTTAAATTCGGTTAGTTTTTTCTCTCTCTCCCTCTCCCTTTCTCTCGTTCTTGCTCTTCTCGTTTTAAACGCGTGATAAAATTCGGTGAGTTGCACCGGTGCCAAGTGCATTGTACTTGTATGACAATGCCACGTTAGGACGTTTTTGCTCTAAATAAAAACGCGATGTACTCGACAGTGTGCGACGCGACGATCATTAAATATTTAACTTTGCTTTGATCACATCCCTTCCCAAAGGGAATCCAGATCTTACATATTTACCTTCCCCACTAACAAACCACCCTTCCTGTGACGACCGTGGAGATTTAGAGGTGTATTCGGTCTCTAGTAGCAACGGAAGTCGAACTAACAATCCTTCCCTTTCCCCGATGAACCGTAAGGACGTGGCCGGCGCCGTTATTGACCATATAAGATAAGGAACCTTCGAAACGTGTACACAGAAAATGGTAAGCTAATCCCAAGCCCCATTTATTTGGATCTATGTACAATTTTGATGGTTCTTGTCAATCACGGAGTAGCAACTACTGAAATGTACGGTTTATCTAAGCTCAAGCTCAAGCTCAAAAAGGTTATACACGCCCGTAAATTTTGTGTTGTCAAAATCGAATGTTGACAAAATCTAACGGATTTTTTTGTCACTTTTCAATTTTTTATTTTTATTTCTAGTTAATCAAAATTAATTAAAAACATAATATAAGTATTTTTTTTTTTAAATTTGGCTCAATAGTACAGACCCCGTTCGTTTTTGGCAACACGCCCGTAAATTTTATGTTGCCAAAATCGAACGGGGTCTGTATTATTTTTAAGAAGTTCGAAATAGACTTTTTTTATCTGTTTAAAACTTATGTAATAAGGTCAAAAAAAAAAATATATGTAATATTATGTTTAACATTTATTTTAATAAATTTGAAATAAAAATAAAGAATAAAAAAGTGACAATATAAAATCGTGTTTTTGGATGTTGCCAAAACAATCGGTTTAGCACGGATGTTGCCAAAATCGAACGGGGTCTGTAGATCTAATTGCGAATTGTAACTAGAAGTTAGACTTGTTTAAGTGGTATTCAGTTTTGAATTCGGTAGTGAATTTTGAATAGGGCAAATGCGCCAAATGTAAACAAATGGAGTGATAAAGTACGCTGGGTGATAAAGTACGTTTAGAGCTCTACATTTTGAATGCACAACGTTAACTGAAGGATATTTGATTTTCGAGAAACAGAGAAGACAAAATAAAATATTTGCTGGGAGCTTACGAAACAGTGATGTTGGTGCATTCGCCGTATTCATAATTCGATACCAAATTGTCAATGGTGCTTATCATGCTTATTTCACCGGTCTGTGAATGAAATGTGTCTAAGAATTATAAAATGCGTTCTTAAAAAATTTGCAATTTTTAAACGATGAATTATGCAATTTTTTTTTTGATTCTATATTTTTCCGATGGTTTTGAAAGAATGTTTTTTTTTTTAATTAGGTGTAGTGTAAGGTGTTGTTAAATGAGTTTTAAATATCTGTTGGTTGATAAACGATAAAAAAAAGTATATTCTTCATGGCAAGTATTAATAATAGAATTATTATTTGAAAGGTGATCATGTTGTTAAGAAGAAGAAAGATAGTTAGTATAATACAAGGGACATGCATGTTATGTATGTACATATGTTATGATTTGCTGAAAAGAAGTTTTAATGATAGTTAGTACAGCAATCATAGTTGATAGCACAAAGTGTTGGAGTGTAAGGGAATAATGAAATCATATTTCCTAACGCTCGCTAAACAATAAACTAATTGTTCTCCCCTCCAATCGCCCGAACCCGAACAACAATGCTCCATACAACCAATCTCAAGTAAAGTAAAACAATCAATTTTCACGCTATAGTGAAAAGAAATTCCATCTCAATCGGCCATCACCGACAGCGAAAATCATCATCGGTCGGGCGGCATCTTCTCTTGTTGTGTGTCAGGCTCAGGCAGGAGAAGGGCTACCACAATCGTAGCCAAGCGCAGAAGATTCGCGTGTTCAGTTTGGTTTTGTATGGAGCAGCAGCATCTCCCAGCCCAGCCAGCAAGCCAGCATTCAAAAAGGGTCCCATTGTCCCAGCCGAACGAAGCGCGCGCCTTTCCACTCATTTCGGGGTGATGTGTGGATAAAGGGGGCAGGGATGGAAGACGGAAGGAGGGTTTAAGTCCACCTGCCCAGCATCCACCCGCTCACTCTCTCGTGTTGTTTTGTGTGTAGGGAATCGTGTAATCGTCGTCGTCGCACAAAAACAGCACACACAATACAAATGCTCCATTCTCCTCTCGAAACGAATGTTGGATGCGCGCTTCGACCAAGCGCAAAAATCAATAATAGACCAGCCCAGAATATAGGTATATTGTTCCCGAAAGGGCGATTGTTGGCGCATCCGCCATTGTTAACCAGTTACACTTCTTTTCAGTTTTCCGGGTGCCAGAATTGATAGATTTTTCGCACTAATTGGTGCAGAATCGTCACAGAAATTGCTTTCGGACACGTCTTTCGATCGTTTTGAGCCAGAGAATTTGATAGCAAATCGTCATTTGGATTGTTTTGGTTTTACTCTTGACAGAATTGACAGTATCGACTTGTTTTAATTCAAACTACAAGTTTTTGGGATTTTCAGAATCACTCAGAGAAACTGTATTTCGTTCTTTTCTTCAGTTCTTGGTTAGAAAAAAAACCGAAGTTACAATGTGGGTACGAAAACACTTATACGATAAAGTAGGTAAATAAATCTAATGGCAGTATTTTTATGCTAGCTTAGCAGCTAATCCCCTCCAATCCGCATGCTGATCCACCTGCTCTTCTACTTTTATATCTTGCTGCTTCTGGCTAAAACGAACGGCCTAGCGAAAAAAAAAGCTGAGATGGCTTCTTTTGCTTCACTCCTTCGCCTCAGCAAGAAGACCCAAAGAGGTGAAAGAGATGCAGGATGGGAGAAAATTTTCACTGCCCAGCATCCACCATTGGAAGCGACCATTCAAATAGAAAGAAAAACTAAATGCAATTTCCCAGGGAACCTGCCTCCGAATCCACCTGACGATATTCACTTCCGTCGGATTACGCCTTCATCTGCCGATTGCACTTAATTCCGTTTCACTAGCACCGATTTTGCACTTGCTACTTTTGATGTCTTCTGTCCGCTGGGAGCCAAAAAAAAAGTCGATGGCAAATATTCTTTTCTTCTCTCGCTTTCCTGTGCCTGTCTGACTGAAGGGGCCCTGGCCTGTCTGTGGCGGACTGGAAGCGCGTTTCTTTGCGAGTAAAGCAAGGTATGCTTCTGCTTCCGCTGGAGACTAATTTCACTATGAAGCGACGGCCGTCGACGGTTCGCTTCTTCACCGATTCTTTCTCCGTTCGCTGCCTGGCACTCTGTAACATACCTTCGGTCAAAATGCGCACGGTCGTTGACGAGGAACTCATGAGTTCCACAGCGATGTCAGTTGATTTAAAAAATTAGAAAAGTAATTCTTCATAGGATTTTAGCTCTCTGCTACACAAACTAACAAACCGTTCGAGAAAAAAAATTGTTGCGATGGAAACAACCTTTAACTAGGAGATTTAAGTAAAAAAAATTGATTTTCAAAAGTTTAAATGGTTTTCAAAATGTAAAGAATAAGTTAAAGAAAAATTTGTGTTTTTTTTCAGATAACATTACTGCTTATTGGATTTATAATAAATTAAAAACAAATTAAATTGTTTTACAGTGTTGAATTAAGCTTAAAAATGTAAAGTATACTCCAAGAATTTTAAAGATTGATTCTAATTCGGATCTGAAATCAGATCCAGATTGAAAATTCAGAATTGACGAATTCAGATTCAGAATTCAGATTCAGAATTCAGATTCAGAATTCAGATTCAGAATTCAGATTCAGAATTCAGATTCAGAATTCAGATTCAGAATTCAGATTCAGAATTCAGATTCAGAATTCAGATTCAGAATTCAGATTCAGAATTCAGATTCAGAATTCAGATTCAGAATTCAGATTCAGAATTCAGATTCAGAATTCAGATTCAGAATTCAGATTCAGAATTCAGATTCAGAATTCAGATTCAGAATTCAGATTCAGAATTCAGATTCAGAATTCAGATTCAGAATTCAGATTCAGAATTCAGATTCAGAATTCAGATTCAGAATTCAGATTCAGAATTCAGATTCAGAATTCAGATTCAGAATTCAGATTCAGAATTCAGATTCAGAATTCAGATTCAGAATTCAGATTCAGAATTCAGATTCAGAATTCAGATTCAGAATTCAGATTCAGAATTCAGATTCAGAATTCAGATTCAGAATTCAGATTCAGAATTCAGATTCAGAATTCAGATTCAGAATTCAGATTCAGAATTCAGATTCAGAATTCAGATTCAGAATTCAGATTCAGAATTCAGATTCAGAATTAATATTCAGAATTAATATTCAGAATTCAGATTCAGAATTCAGATTCAGAATTCAGATTCAGAATTCAAATTCAGAATTCAGATTCAGAATTCAGATTCAGAATTCAGATTCAGAATTCAGATTCAGAATTCAGATTCAGAATTCAGAATTCAGGTTCAGAATTCAGGTTCAGAATTCAGGTTCAGAATTCAGATTCAGAATTCAGATGCAGAATTCAGGATCAGAATTCAGATTCAGAATTCAGATTCAGAATTCAGATTCAGAATTCAGATTCAGAATTCAGATTCAGAATTCAGATTCAGAATTCAGATTCAGAATTCAGATTCAGAATTCAGATTCAGAATTCAGATTCAGAATTCAGATTCAGAATTCAGATTCAGAATTCAGATTCAGAATTCAGATTCAGAATTCAGATTCAGAATTCAGATTCAGAATTCAGATTCAGAATTCAGATTCAGAATTCAGATTCAGAATTCAGATTCAGAATTCAGATTCAGAATTCAGATTCAGAATTCAGATTCAGAATTCAGATTCAGAATTCAGATTCAGAATTCAGATTCAGAATTCAGATTCAGAATTCAGATTCAGAATTCAGATTCAGAATTCAGATTCAGAATTCAGATTCAGAATTCAGATTCAGAATTCAGATTCAGAATTCAGATTCAGAATTCAGATTCAGAATTCAGATTCAGAACTCAGATTCAGAATTCAGATTCAGAATTCAGATTCAGAATTCAGATTCAGAATTCAGATTCAGAATTCAGATTCAGAATTCAGATTCAGAATTCAGATTCAGAATTCAGATTCAGAATTCAGATTCAGAATTCAGATTCAGAATTCAGATTCAGAATTCAGATTCAGAATTCAGATTCAGAATTCAGATTCAGAATTCACATTCAGAATTCAGATTCAGAATTCAGATTCAGAATTAATATTCAGAATTCAGATTCAGAATTCAGATTCAGAATTCAGATTCAGAATTCAAATTCAGAATTCAGATTCAGAATTCAGATTCAGAATTCAGATTCAGAATTCAGATTCAGAATTCAGATTCAGAATTCAGAATTCAGGTTCAGAATTCAGGTTCAGAATTCAGATTCAGAATTCAGATTCAGAATTCAGATGCAGAATTCAGGATCAGAATTCAGGATCAGAATTCAGGATCAGAATTCAGAATCAGAATTCAGATTCAGAATTCAGATTCAGAATTCAGATTCAGAATTCAGATTCAGAATTCAGATTCAGAATTCAGATTCAGAATTCAGATTCAGAATTCAGATTCAGAATTCAGATTCAGAATTCAGATTCAGAATTCAGATTCAGAATTCAGATTCAGAATTCAGATTCAGAATTCAGATTCAGAACTCAGATTCAGAACTCAGATTCAGAATTCAGATTCAGAATTCAGATTCAGAATTCAGATTCAGAATTCAGATTCAGAATTCAGATTCAGAATTCAGATTCAGAATTCAGATTCAGAATTCAGATTCAGAATTCAGATTCAGAATTCAGATTCAGAGTTCAGATTCAGAATTCAGATTCAGAGTTCAGATTCAGAATTCAGAATTCAGATTCAGAATTCAAGATCAGAATTCAGAATCAGAATTCAGATTCAGAATTCAGATTCCGAATTCAGATTCAGAATTCAGATTCAGATTTCAGAATTCAGATTCAGAATTCAGATTCCGAATTCAGATTCAGAATTCAGGATCAGAATTCAGAATCAGAATTCAGATTCAGAATTCAGATTCAGAATTCAGATTCAGAATTCAGATTCAGAATTCAGATTCAGAATTCAGATTCAGAATTCAGAATTTAGATTCAGAATTCAGATTCAGAATTCAGATTCAAAATTCAGATTCAGAATCCAGATTCAGAATTCAAATTCAGAATTCAGATTCAGAGTTCAGATGCAGAATTCAGATTCAGAATTCAGATTCAGAAATCAGATTCAGAATTCAGAATGGAGATTCAGAGTTCAGATTCAGAATTCAGATTCAGAATTCACATTCGGAATTCAGATTCGGAATTCAGATTCAGAATTCAGATTAAGAACTCAGATTCAGAAGTCAGTTTCAGAATTCAGCTTCAAAATTCAGATTCAGAACTCAGATTCAGATTCAGAATTCAGATTCAGAATTCAGATTCGGAATTCAGTTTCAGATTTCAGACTTCAGATGGAGATTTGTACAGAATATTACTTCTTAGAAATCTTCCAACACTGCCTCACCTAGTGAGTGACCGTTATCCTCCAATCGAACTGTCAAAAACCTCGTGAGCGCATGTGCAAATGTCACACATGCGCTCACTCAGCCGCTATCGGATCGACACACCGTGCGCATTTCACTCAAATGCGGCACTCGCTGATCTCACTGCGAGGCACTCACCTATTCCGTTGCGTTCGTTGCGTTACCAAACAGTTGTGAGCGCCAATAAAAGCCGCGGAGCGACTGAGAAACCCCTACAGATAGGCAACAGCAGCACGTTTGATGCTCGGTTTTGCTCCAGGTAAGTGCGTCGTGTCGTTCAAGCGTAACTTGTAACCACTGATTGTGTGGTCGAAATTTTTAAATTTTTGCGCGAAATTTTCGTGATATTTTGTGACAGGATTGTGGAGAATGGTTTTGGGGGCAAGAATTCGAAAACGGTTTCTTTGTAGTTTAGTTTTGGGGGAAGTTATCAACGATTATCGGTTTTGTGCATTGAACTGTTATTAATTTGAAAATTTTCATTCCGCAGTCTAGGCGAGGGATTAGTTCCACATGACCGTTTATTTCGTGACGGGGCGTTTTCGCACGTTTGAAAATCGTTGGAAATGAGGTTTTCGAGGGATTGTTCTGAAGTTTTCTCAATCTTTAATACAACTTGTCGATCTTTCTAGATTTTATAATTTTTAAGAAATTTCAAGTTGATATAAGGTGATCATTTTTTTTTACAGGCTTCGCATCCGGACCGACCGGCGCCATGCAAATTCAGAGCAACATTCAGAGTGTCAATTCGATCTTCGGGTGCAACGCGTCCGGCCACAGTGGCATCAATCAGCTGGGCGGGGTCTACGTGAATGGGCGACCGTTGCCGGATTCGACGCGCCAGAAGATCGTCGAGTTGGCTCACTCGGGAGCTCGGCCCTGTGACATCTCACGCATCCTGCAGGTTTCTAATGGATGCGTGAGCAAGATTCTGGGTCGCTACTACGAAACGGGATCGATCAAGCCGAGGGCCATCGGAGGCAGCAAGCCCAGGGTGGCCACAGCTCCGGTTGTCAACAAGATCTCGGACTACAAGGCCGAATGTCCGAGCATTTTCGCCTGGGAAATTCGCGATCGACTTTTGTCTGAAGGCGTTTGTAACAATGATAACATTCCTAGCGTAAGTTAAACCACGACCTGTTTTTCCAAGATCATGACCCGATCTCTCGATCCCAAAGGTATCTTCCATCAATCGAGTTTTACGCAATTTGGCCTCGAACAAGGAAACTTCAACACCCAGCAACGAAACGGTCTACGAGAAGATCAAACTCTTCAACAACACCAGCAGTCACTGGACCTGGTGCCAGAACATCGGAGGCGGACAGTTCAATTTTAGCTCACATCCCATTTCGCATCTGTCGCTCAAAAGTCCCACGGATCAACCACAACCACAATCGAAACCAGGTGACTTCTGATCTATCCAAAACATGATCGTAACCCTATCATAACAAGTGCCCCCTTGAAAATCACAGGTGAAGACATGTCGGACAAATACTCATCCGAGGACGACGAAGATTCTGAGCTAAGGCTGAAGCTGAAGCGCAAACTGCAACGTAACCGGACTTCTTTTACCAATGAGCAGATCGAGAACCTGGAAAGAGGTAACTTGCCCTCGAAGGATTCTCAACTAAAATCCGATCCTCGATCGATCTACGATGTAGATACCGTATCATATTTTAACTTACGCCTTACTCTTCACTTTTTAACCCCCCCTCCGCATCGTTTCTCCGTACGCCCACCCACATCAAGCAGAATTCGAGCGGACTCACTATCCGGATGTGTTTGCCAGGGAGCGGCTTTCGGAGCGGATCCAGCTACCGGAAGCCCGGATACAGGTAATGTTGGTTGTTGGCTTTGGTTGATCGCGATCGTATCCGTGGTCCAGGTAAGGGATCCGGAGATTAACGAGGTCGTTCAACAGGTAATTGATGAGTTTCAATGTTTTCTCCGACAAACTGACAAAGGTTTTTATCAAAAGGTTTTTTTTTATCGATGTTTCAACCGTATAGAATGTGTCCTTTTTCGAAAATACTTCTATTCAACAGAGTTTATTTAGGTTGGCTGTGACCCCGGCAGAAGGTTTCTACAATGGAGCATGAAGATTCTACTTTTTGGTAAAATAAATAGTTGCAGGTTTCATCTATATGTTCATCGGATGGAAGTTTCATTCCTGTAGAATTTTTCGAAAACTCATAAATAATAATTTTATTCAATTCGAAGATTTTGTAATTATGTAACACATTGTCTTCTATTGATGTTTCTGATTTTGAACATATTAAACAATTGCTTCAATTTTTGACACTATACGAACTTTGATCAGTTTTGACATTTTCTATATTTGCATTTTTGACAATATTGGAAATTTTATAAAATACTAGCTGATCCCATACGAACTCCGTTTCGCATTCAACTTGGCACATGTCATGAACAGTTTGTATGAAAGTCAATTGCAAGCATTTTCCAGATGCGCTTCTGAAGTCATTATTAAGTAATAATTGCAAAAATATTGGACTATCACTTTGTCTGTCGTCGGCTACTAAATTTGAAATCAGGAATCAATTGACCGTGCCAAAAAAACCCGTGTATAAATTTCGACTCAATCGTTGCATAACAACGCAATTATTGCAAAAAGGCTAAACCCCTTTCGGTGGCCTCTTATACTATCTTTGATATCTGAAATAGATTGCCCCTCCCTCATAACTCCCGTATACAAATTTCAAAGTGATCCATTTATAATAACGTCAATATTGCTTAAAAACAGTGAAAAATTATTTTATATGGACGACCCCTTCCGTCGAACCCTGGCAAAACATTTGACATCTGAAATCGATTGCTCGTCCCTGAAAACTACCGAGTGCAAATTTCCATCCCAATCCGATGTATAATAACGACGATATTGCAAAAATATTTAAAGGTTAATATGGACGACCCCCTTTGCCGGCCCCTTACACTGAATTTAATACCTGGAATCCATTGCTCGTCTCTCAAAACTCTCGTGTACCAATTTTTGTCTGAATCCGATGTATAATAACGACAATATCGCATGAACAGTGAATAGTTAATATGGACGACCCCTTTCGTCGACCCCTGATTTTAGTTTTGATAAGTGAAATCAGTTGTTTGTCCCTAATAACTCCTATGTGCAAATTTTCAACCCAGTCCGATGTATAAAAACGTCATTATCATTAAGATACTGAAAATTTAATATGGACGACCCCTTCTGCCGGCCTCTTACACTGAATTTGATACCTCAAATCGATTGCACGTCACTCAAAACTATCGTGTACCAATTTTCATCTCAATACGATGTATAATAACGCCAATATCGCAAAAACAGTGAACAGTTTATATGGACGACCCCTTTGGCTGACCCCTTACACAAAATTTGACACCAGAAATCGATTTCTCGTCTTATAAAACACTCATGTGCAAATTTTCAACACGATCCGACGAAATGTAACGTCAATATCGCGAAAACAATATTTGTCTTCTATGGACGACCCCCTTCAGAAGGGGTCATCCGAAAATCTAAAAACATTTTTCATCCTTCCTGGTCCTAATGAGCATCCATGCCAAATTTCAGCTCTCTAGCTCTTAAGACGGCTGAGTTTATAGAGGACAAACAAACATACAGAAATTGCTTTTTATATATAGATGACTAGCTGATCCCATACGAACTCCGTTTCGCTTTCAACTTGGAACAACCTTTGATGACTGAAATCGATTGCCCTTCCCTCAAAACTACCGTGTGCAAATTTTCAAAGAAATCCATTGTATAATAACGTCAATATTGCTAAAAATCCCTGGCAAAACATTTGACAACTGAAATCGGTTGCTCGTCCCTGAAAACTAACGTGTGCCAATTTTCATCCCAATCCGATGTAAAATAACGACGATTTTGCAAAAATATTGAAAGGTTTTTATGGACGACCCCTTTGCCGGCCCCTTACACTGAATTTAATACCTGAAATCCATTGCTCATCGCTCGAAACTCTCGTGTTCCAATTTTGTCTGAATCCGATGTATAATAACGACAATATCGCATCAACAGTGAATAGTTAATATGGATGACCCCTTTGGCCGACCCCTGATTTTAGTTTAAATAAATGAAATCAGTTGTTTGTCCCTATGTGCAAATTTTCACCCCAGTCCGATGTATAAAAACGTCATTATCATTAAGATACTGAAAATTTAATATGGACGACCCCTTCTGCCGGCCTCTTACACTGAATTTGATACCTCAAATCGATTGCACGTCACTCAAAACTATCGTGTACCAATTTTCATCTGAATACGATGTGTAATAACGTCAATATCGCAAAAACAGCGAACACTTAATATGGACGACCCCATTGGCTGACCCCTTACACAAAATTTGACACCAGAAATCGATTTCTCGTCTTTCAAAACACTCATGTGCAAATTTTCAACACGATCCGACAAAAAGTAACGTCAATATCGCGAAAACAATATTTGTCTTGTATGGACGACCCCCTTCAGAAGGGGTCATCCGAAAATCTGAAAACATTTTTCATCCTTCCTGGTCCTAATGAGCATCCATGCCAAATTTCAGACCTCTAGCTCTTAAGACGGCTGAGTCTATAGAGGACAAACAAACAAACAAAGAAACAAACATACAGAAATTGCTTTTTATATATATAGATACATATACAAATTTGATATTTTCGATAAAAGAAACACTTTTGAGGTTGACATACATGTAATTTAAGTCATTTTTGGCATTTTTACCATTATTGTAATTTTTGCAATTTATGTCATTTTTGTATTTTTTAAAATCTTTGTCATTTTTGTCACTTTTGCCATTTTTGTCATCTTTTTCAATTTTGTCATTTTTTTTTTCATTTTTGTCATTTTTGTCATTTTTGTCATTTTTGTCATTTTTGTCATTTTTGTCATTTTTGTCATTTTTGTCATTTTTGTAATTTTTGTCATTTTTGTCATTTTTGTCATTATTGTCATTTTTGTCATTTTTGTCATTTTTGTCATTTTTGTCATTTTTGTCATTTTTGTCATTTTTGTCATTTTTGTCATTTTTGTCATTTTTGTCATTTTTGTCATTTTTGTCATTTTTGTCATTTTTGTCATTTTTGTCATTTTTGTCATTTTTGTCATTTTTGTCATTTTTGTCAATTTTGTCATTTTTGCCATTTTTGTCATTTTTGTCATTTTTGTCATTTTTGTCATTTTTGTGATTTTTGTCATTTTTGTCATTTTTGTCATTTTTGTCATTTTTGTCATTTTTGTCATTTTTGTCATTTTTGTCTTTTTTGTCATTTTTGTCATTTTTGTCATTTTTGTCATTTTTGTCATTTTTGTCATTTTTGTCATTTTTGTCATTTTTGTCATTTTTGTCATTTTTGTCATTTTTGTCATTTTTGTCATTTTTGTCATTTTTGTCATTTTTGTCATTTTTGTCATTTTTGTCATTTTTGTCATTTTTGTCATTTTTGTCATTTTTGTCATTTTTGTCATTTTTGTCATTTTTGTCATTTTTGTCATTTTTGTCATTTTTGTCATTTTTGTCATTTTTGTCATTTTTGTCATTTTTGTCATTTTTGTCATTTTTGTCATTTTTGTCATTTTTGTCATTTTTGTCATTTTTGTCATTTTTGTCTTATTTGTCATTTTTGTCATTATTTTCATTTGTGTTCAATTTGTCTTTTTGTCAATTTTGACATTTTTGTCATTTATGTTAATTTTGTCAGCTTCGTCATATTTCTATTTTTTTCATTTTTGTTATTTTAATCATATTTTGTCATTTTTGTTTTTTTTTTGTTTTGTCATTTTTGTCATTTTTGTAATTTTTGTAATTTTTGTAATTTTTGTAATTTTTGTAATTTTTTTAATTTTTGTAATTTTTGTAATTTTTGTCATTTTTGTCATTTTTGTCATTTTTGTCATTTTTGTCATTTTTGTCATTTTTGTCATTTTTGTCATTTTTGTCATTTTTGTCATTTTTGTCAATTTTGTCATTTTTGTCATTTTTGCCATTTTTGTCATTTTTGTCATTTTTGTCATTTTTGTCATTTTTGTCATTTTTTGGCATTTTTGTCATTTTTGTCATTTTTGTCATTTTTGTCATATTTGTCATTTTTGTCATTTTTGTCATTTTTGTCATTTTTGTCATTTTTGTCGTTTTTGTCATTTTTGTCATTTTTGTCATTTTTGTCATTTTTGTCATTTTTGTCATTTTTGTCATTTTTGTCATTTTTGTCATTTTTGTCATTTTTGTCATTTTTGTCATTTTTGTCATTTTTGTCATTTTTGTCATTTTTGTCATTTTTGTCATTTTTGTCATTTTTGTCATTTTTGTCATTTTTGTCATTTTTGTCATTTTTGTCATTTTTGTCATTTTTGTCATTTTTGTCATTTTTGTCATTTTTGTCATTTTTGTCATTTTTGTCATTTTTGTCATTTTTGTCATTTTTGTCATTTTTGTCATTTTTGTCATTTTTGTCATTTTTGTCATTTTTGTCATTTTTGTCATTTTTGTCATTTTTGTCAATTTTGTCAATTTTGTCAATTTTGTCATTTTTGTCATTTTTGTCATTTTTGTCATTTTTGTCATTATTGTCATTTTTGTCATTTTTGTCATTTTTGTCATTTTTGTCATTTTTGTCATTTTTGTCATTTTTGTCATTTTTGTCATTTTTGTCATTTTTGTCATTTTTGTCATTTTTGTCATTTTTGTCATTTTTGTCATTTTTGTCATTTTTGTCATTTTTGTCATTTTTGTCATTTTTGTCATTTTTGTCATTTTTGTCATTTTTGTCATTTTTGTCATTTTTGTCATTTTTGTCATTTTTGTCATTTTTGTCATTTTTGTCATTTTTGTCATTTTTGTCATTTTTGTCATTTTTGTCATTTTTGTCATTTTTGTCATTTTTGTCATTTTTGTCATTTTTGTCATTTTTGTCATTTTTGTCATTTTTGTCATTTTTGTCATTTTTGTCATTTTTGTCATTTTTGTCATTTTTGTCATTTTTGTCATTTTTGTCATTTTTGTCATTTTTTCTCATTTTTTCTCATTTTTTCTCATTTTTTCTCATTTTTGTCATTTTTGTCATTTTTGTCATTTTTGTCATTTTTGTCATTTTTGTCATTTTTGTCATTTTTGTCATTTTTGTCATTTTTGTCATTTTTGTCATTTTTGTCATTTTTGTCATTTTTGTCATTTTTGTCATTTTTGTCATTTTTGTCATTTTTGTCATTTTTGTCATTTCTGTCATTTTTGTTATTTTTGTCATTTTTGTCATTTTTGTCATTTTTGTCATTTTTGTCATTTTTGTCATTTCTGTCATTTTTGTCATTTTTGTCATTTTTGTCATTTTTGTAATTTTTGTAATTTTTGTCATTTTTGTCATTTTTGTCATTTTTGTCATTTTTGTCATTTTTGTCATTTTTGTCATTTTTGTCATTTTTGTCATTTTTGTCATTTTTGTCATTTTTGTCATTTTTGTCATTTTTGTCATTTTTGTCATTTTTGTCATTTTTGTCATTTTTGTCATTTTTGTCATTTTTGTCATTTTTGTCATTTTTGTCATTTTTGTCATTTTTGTCATTTTTGTCATTTTTGTCATTTTTGTCATTTTTGTCATTTTTGTCATTTTTGTCATTTTTGTCATTTTTGTCATTTTTGTCATTTTTGTCATTTTTGTCATTTTTGTCATTTTTGTCATTTTTGTCATTTTTGTCATTTTTGTCATTTTTGTCATTTTTGTCATTTTTGTCATTTTTGTCATTTTTGTCATTTTTGTGATTTTTATCATTTTTCTCATTTTTATCATTTTTTCCATTTTTGTCATTTTTTTCATTTTTGTCATTTTTATCATTTTTGTCATTTTGATCATTTTTGTCATTTTTTGTTATTTTTGTCATTTTCGCTTTTTGGCATTTTTGGCATTTTTGTCATTTTTGTCATTTTTGTCATTTTTGTCATTTTTGTCATTTTTGTCATTTTTGTCATTTTTGTCATTTTTGTCATTTTTGTCATTTTTGTCATTTTTGTCATTTTTGTCATTTTTGTCATTTTTGTCATTTTTGTCATTTTTGTCATTTTTGTCATTTTTGTCATTTTTGTCATTTTTGTCATTTTTGTCATTTTTGTCATTTTTGTCATTTTTGTCATTTTTGTCATTTTTGTCATTTTGGTCATCAATGTAAATTTTGTTATTTTGGTCATTTATGTTAATTTTGTTAGTTTTGTCATGTTTGTTATTTTTGCCACTTTTGTTTTTTTTTTGTCATTTTTGTCATTTTTGTCATTTTTTTCATTTTTGTCATTTTTGTCATTTTTCTCAAATTTTTCATTTTTCTCAAATTTATCAAAATTGTCAAAATTATCAAGCTTTTCAAAATTTTCAAAATTGTCAATATTGTCAAAATTTCCGATATAGTCATTATTGTCGAAATGGTCAAAATTGTGTAAAAATTTAAAATGATTTTTGTTGTTAAAATTTTCAAAATTTTCGAAATTGTCAAAATTGTCAGATTGGCCAAAATTGTCAAAATTGCTAAATTGTCAAAAATTTCAAAATTCTTTAGTTGTTTTTTAATTATCAAAACTGGCCAAATTGTTATAATTTAAATTTTTGAATTTCCAAATTATCTTTTTATTCTAATATTAAAATTTTTTATTTGTTTTTTTTTCTAAACTGTTGAAAATTTTTGTCAAAATTGTCAAAATTATCATATTTGTTAAAATGGTCAAAACCTGCATATTTTATAACATAGTTAAAATATTCGAAATTTTCATAATTGTTTACTTTTCAAAATTGTCATTACATTGCAGTTTAAAGTTCTTTACAGTTAAAAGTATGTGCCTAGATTTTCATGCTTTATCCACTGATCACACTGACATGAGGTTTGAACGAAAATTCGACCATTTTCTGGCCAATTTTTGGTTAACTTATTCAGGTTCGCAATACCGACGGTAGGTGGCGGACCAAAAAAATTTGACAAAAAATGTCCAGTAGGAAAAATGTTCATGTTTAGCACGATTTTATCGTTGCAATTTCCTGTTATTTTCAAGTTGAGTGACACTTTCTAACTGGGATAGTATTTCTTCAAATCGATCGATGCGCACTCTGGAGTCGGTATTGCGTACTGTTGGAAAAATTATCATACAAACGAAATCGAGTGTCCAGTGCTTTATCTGTGGCCGTTTCGATAATTTTTTTTTCTCAGTGTAACGTAATTTTCGTCGTGTGAGTGTGTCGATCTGTCAGCAGTTTCTTCTTTTTTCGCTTCGCTTTCCCGTCCGTCAGTGAAAAAGTCAACTCGGAAAAAGAAAAAGTCAAGCGCAACCATCGGAATCGGATGTTCTTTGCGCTCGTCGTCGCGAAAAGAGAAGAAAAAAACAAAATTTCATTCTAATCGGTGTTGCTTTTCTTTAGTAGAAAAATTCCATCGATTCGCGTAATCGCGTACGGGTTCGGTGTCGTTAGTGTCGCGCGGATTTGTCGGTCGGTGCGTTCCGTTGTAGTGCCGCAACTTCCGGATTCGTCGTCTCCGAAGCAGCTGGACCGACGAGAAAAAACAGCAGGCGCTGCTGGAACTTCTTTTTGCCTGGCTGCTTCTTCAGCGTTCGGGGTTCGCGTTCTTATTTTTTTTTCGTTGGTCGTTCCGTTTTCGTTTGCAGACGGCCTACTGTTTGTGTGCGCAAGAAAAAGACGACTGATTTAAGACCGTTCAAGAACAGTCAAAGGGATTTTTTTTCGGGAACTTGGGACGACGACGTTGTCCGCTGGTAGCAAGCTGCCGGAAGATATTGACCCTAGCTAGCTGGATCGGCACCCGGTTCTTCCGCGGATCGTTTCGGTGCAGGTGAGTTAAATGGCCGGGCTGGGTTTTCTTTCGGATAGAAGGAAATCTTTTACTTTTTCGATCACCTTCCGTGGGTTGAAGATGGCGAAATTGTACACGCAAGAGAAAGAACAACAATAAGATATCAAATAATGTGGGGATAATTTAAACGTGAAAACTCTAAATCTGTACCTTGAAGGCACTTGCGGTCGTTACATCGAGACCAGTTGCTTGAGGGACAATACTCAAAGATCTAACAGGTTGTTGCACAACTTAAATGTAATAAACATTGAAAAAACAGTACGCGAAATAGGCAAAGAAGCATCAACAGATCGGGTAATATAGCGACAGGGCATAGTAATATTTTCAATTACTCTTGAAGAATTCGAAATTCGATCCGATTTAAAGACAAACGAAAAACCATTTAGTAATTTATCATACTCTGCGATTTATCATCAAAATTGTATCACCTTTTCCCCTTCCAGACATTTACGGTGCTTCCGGCCAAGCCATGAACAGTGCACCGGCCTCGTCCGGTCGAGGCCGCGGTGGCAAACGGCAACAGCAATCGTTGTACAGTCCCGGGAGTGGTCCACTTCGAAAATCGGAAAACTCCGGCAGTAATCGGTCGCTTAACTCTATCGGCGAGGGAGGGCCTTCCAGGGATCGGGACCGTGATCGTGACCGGGACCGAGACCGGGATCGAGACTGGAACGACGGCTGGCGATCGGTCAACAAAAAAGGCCATGGAGGGGGCAGTAACAAAAAGCACGACTATTACGATCAGCGCCAGCGGGGTAACGATGCCCCTCCAGGAGGACCCGGTGGTTTCAGACAAGCCTCGGAACCGCGAGTTCTTTCCAGCAATCCTCCAAACGTAAACTACCGTCAGCAGGACCGTCTCCGCAACGAGCGGGACACCCGAAGCGTTGATCCCAGCTTCGGTGGAGGTCGCGGTAACTCCAAGAAAATTCCATTGCCTTGTAACTTTGAAAGTCTGCCTCCTCGATTGCAACGTAAATTCCTCCAAGATCATAACCTTCCACCAGACTATCTGGAAAAGCTACGTAGCGAAGAGGCCCAGAATGCCCACCAACCGCCACCCCAGAACTGGTCTCACACGCTTCCGATATCGCCCCGCTCACGGCAGGGAATGCGCGGAGGAGGAGGCGGTGGGCGAAACCGATACTCAGGAAACTATCAGCAACAACAAAACTACCAACAGCCACAATCGATGGACTATCGGGCCCGTACTCCGGTGGACTACCAAAGGCCCCGTAGTCGCTCGTCGGACGTTGGCGGCGATCCGGACGGTCATCTGCCGCCACCATCCTCGGATTACGATAGGCCTCCGAAACCTAGCAGCCGCAATTCGAGTGTCGATCCAAACGAGCGCTGGAACAACTATGGCACCCATCCTCCTACAAGGGGAGATCGTTACGACGACCGGAACTCGTCGTCGGATGGGTTCCGGAAAGGACCAGTTGATGGTGGCCGCAACCGGCAGCATTCCGATGGAGGTCGGTTGGAGGAAGACGACACCATCCGGAAGCCGTTGGGCAAATTTGTAAGTCATCGTAGGGCGAGTCCGAAAAAAATGTAAAAATTAAGAACTTATTTTAAATTTTTATTCTTTTAGGACTGGGCCGAAGAGGTGGAAAGAGATCCGCTGATCAATAATAATGCTCCAGGAGGAACTAGTGTCAATAATAACAATAACAGTAGCGGAAATGTTAGCATCATTAGTAGCAATAATAGCAGAAATAATAGACGTAGACATCGAAGGTAAGTTGATTGACAGTTCAATTTGGTTCAATCTTTAACAGCTTTAAACAGGTTAAAAGAAAGAAGTAAAAGTAAAGAGCCTAAAATCAGTATGGGAAACAACTATATACACGCAGGCTGAAATTTGTCATCACTCTGCTGAAATTGAACATGGATCAGACTACGGAAAGTGTCCGTCTACATTCCTGAAACTAGGAATTTTCAAATAAGTATTTTAATTTGTTTTGTCGAATCCTTTTTTTTCAACAGTTGCAACAGTTTATAATAATACCTATTTTAAAACTCTGAGCATTAAAGACCTTTTACATGGAATTTGTTACCATAATAGTTACAACGTTTTAAATATTTTTTTTAAATAAAAAAAAGTCTTTTTCTTAGTATGTTCAACATACATAATTTATCGTGTGATATCGAAGCAATCCATGAAGTATTTTGTAAATCAAAGCCAGCATTTCTTTTTTAAACTTTCATTAACATTTGAAAAGTCATCGAACACAGAAGTTCCTCAAGTCTTCCAATCTCTATAAACCGATAAGATTATCAAATTTATACCTGGACTGTTCATTTCATGCTGCTTTTCCGTCTTACGAAGGAATGGAAATCGCAAAAAAGCAAAAGCCATTATGTAAGTTTGTCATCAACATTCAAATTTTCCATTTTTTTTTCAAGGTTATAATTTTTGAAAGCACGTGTTCTTATCCGATAATTTTAGCTCTCAAACAAGATGTGAAGTGATTTCACCAAACTTTTGCATAGCAACAAATTCTAACAATCTCGTTCTCACCCGCAGCAATTCTCGTTCGAGCCAGAACGACTATTTCGATGGTGGCAACGAGGGGGGCGGCGGCGGCAACTTCAAGGCTCCTTTCCCTCCCAAAGCGGGCAGTCGAGGCGGGGGAAGTCGAAGTCGTCGCAACTCACAATCCTCAAACATTAGCCGTGAAAATAGTATGGACCGAGTGGCCTATGATGGAGGTGGCGGAGGCGACAGAGATTGGCGTGGTCGAGGAGGCGGTGGTCGTGGCAATTTTATCGGTAACCATCGGGAAAACAGCCAGGATCGGTACTACCGGAAGGTTCGACAGGACTCGCGGTACAGTAGCAGTCGAGACAACAGTACCGATAGAGTTAGCGGAAGTTGGCAGAGGAATGAACCCCTGGTAATCGGAAACAACTGGAGGGGAGGCGTCAATTCGGATCCAAACGAAAAGACTGATATCAAGATAGCGGAAATGACAAAACAATTCGAAGAACAGATTGGTATTCAGAAAGGACCGGGTGTATTGGTGCTTCCACCAAAGATTCCTTCGACCATTACCGGAGCAAGGGATGAATTCCAACGTCATCCGGAACCGGTTGCTTCCCCTAATACTAGAACGTTGTATGATCCTAACAACCCCGACAAACCGATTGTAGTTAATGCCTCAAATACGCGTAATTATAATCCTCCGCAGAGTATGGAAGAGGCAGAAAATGAACGAAAGAGAATCTCTGGCGTGAATCAACTGGGTAATTCTCGGCCAGCATGGTACGATACTGGATCGTCGGATGCCGGTAGACTTAAAAACAAAGAACTGGTTCACCAACTGAAAGCAACCGATAAACGGCTGCAGGAACTGCTTCTCAGTGGAAATCTTTTCCGCGAATGGGACGTATACGTTCAGATACGAAGTGATTTACAAAAATTGTTGGAATCGTTTCTCGTTTACGAAATTCGCTTCGCTCAAGATGTCAACTTGGAACATCATTTCTGGAAGCTGCTTTACTATAACATTATTGAGCAAATGCGCAAACTGCTGGCCGAAGATCAGGACGAGATGAATCGCGCATACTATAAGGAGAAAGCTAACGAAATTCTCGACAATGGTACCGAATTTTACGAACAGTTGCTGACGCTCCTCGAGAAAAAGTTCGAGTTTTGTTTGGACAATTTCATCGGTGTCAACGCTGCCGCCAACACCAAAGGGCTCAAGTGCGGAATGGCTCTGGTGGCTGCCCAAAAAGTGTTCCTGTTCCTCGGCGATCTGGCTCGTTACCGGGAGCAGGTTAACGAAGTCAATAACTACCGGCGCGCCAAACAGTGGTACGTCAAGGCCCAGCAGATCATACCGAAAAACGGACGTCCCTACAATCAGCTGGCGCTTATTTCGGTCTATTCGGTAATCTTGGAAAAGTGTCATTTAAAAGTTCAATTTAACATTTTTTTAATTTAATTTTAGAAACGTAAAATCGACGCAGTGTATTTCTATATGCGCAGCCTGATGTCGTCCAATCCGTTTGAGTCTGCTCGGGAGAGTTTGATGGATTTGTTCAACGAAACCAAGAAAAAGGTAGGTGTCTGTCTTGATTACTTTTTTTTTTTAAATTAGAGCCATTAGATTATAGGGTTCGCTTTTTAGCACACAGGCAGTAGAGATTTAGTGCGTCCCTCTGCTGTGGGGTAACGGGAAGGTTTCGTTCCAATTCTAAGAGCATTGTTTTCTAATCATCTGAATCTAAAAACCCAAAGTTCTTCTCGGCTGAAACAACAATTTAATCGACCAATGATAAAATTGTTGAAGATAATAACAAAAAAACCAGTCATAAATGTGAAAAATATGACAAATATCAAATGAAAAAATGATAACAGAAAAATACAAAAAAAATTTAAAACAGTCACGAATGACAAAAATTACGCTCATCACACAACTGGCAAAATCAAAACGAAAATATCAAAAGAGAAAAAAACAATATCTACATATAAAAGGAACAAAAATTATAATGACAAAAGGATTCAAAAAATTTTAATTTTTAAACACAAAAAAACAATTACCAAACATCATTTGCTATTGAAATGAGAATTTCATTTCATTGTTTTACACAGACTTTACTGCCATTCCAAGCAAAACTGTCCCATGTGACTATCGGGTCATTTTCACTTTTTTGCTTGAAACGGTCTCTTGAATAAAAACACAAACAAGTATACTTTGTTCTGAACTTATACGAAATTTTCATCAAGGTTGTTGTCTCTATGACCTATGTTGATATTTCTACGCAAGAATGTCACACTACAGAAAATTCTATGAAAAATGCAAATTTTATCAAAACATTCTCTTAAGAAGAGTTCAAACTATTGTATAAAAATTATCTAATAATGTTATTCACCGAAAAGAACACTAACAGCGTTTTCGTTTATTAGCAGAGGCAACCTAGTTTTCCACGAGTTTTTCTCTAACTGCTGTCATTTGGGCTTATTCCACGAATCGAGTGACGTGACTTACGAAATTTCATATCGTTTTGCTAGCCTCAATAGCCTCTCTAGCCTAGAAATTTTAATTAGGGTGAGCTGTTATTGGTCTTCAGAGCTCATCTATACACAAATTTCTGAAGCATTTTCTGGAGTCAGGACGAAGAAGTGAAATTTCGTGAGTCACGTCACTCGAGTCGCATAATAAGCCCCATTGGGTTCGTTTATTAATTCAGAAATCACCAGTTTCGCACGAGGTTGGAACCTCAAGCAGGCGCACAGTGGTTTAAAACTCGAAAAACGTGCATGGGCTTTTTGATGGCTTAAATGTCAAAATAGCTTTTTGGTATGTTCTGTTTTAAAATGCGCATATTTTGTTGTAAATTTTTTCCTGATTAATTCACCTACAAGTGAGATAATTTTTCTATTTTTTGTATTAATCATTTTATCACTATAATGCCTCAAAAAAGTTGTAGATCATAAAATTTTAAAAAACTTTGCTGAAGTCGCAAAGCTCTATCTTTTGATTGATTGAATTGCGTTTATTTGGGAGGGTGCCGTGCGCTTAGCGATTAAGCACCCTTGTTTCGGTATTTACATGTTTTCCTAACCTTAAACATTAGATTTCTTTCAAAAGGTCTGTTAATCTTAAAAATTTCAGCACTTTAGTTTCTCTAGCAGCATCGTAGGATAGTATAGACCCGATATCACCTTCAAGTTCAGCCTCGTCACGTGCATCTTGGTATAAACGGCATTCAACCAAGATATGTTCCACCGTCATTCGTACTCCACAGGATTCACAGTCACCACTCTTTCTTTCGATGTAGCAGGAATGGGTTAGTCGAGTGTGGCCGATTCGAAGTCTTGCCAAAGAACGTTGCTCGTGCCTGTTTTCTCGGTCTTTCCAAGCACAAGGAGTCGGTTTAGTTTTAAGGATAAACAAGTCTCTCTCAGACAGGAAGTGAGAGTTCCATTTACACCACAGGACTTCATTGAACCAACGAACAGCATCCGGTGCTGGAACTTCTTGGGTAAGTAGGTCCCCGCTGCGCCCAATGTTTGCCAGAAGGTCCGCTTTTTCGTTGCCAGGAATACCGCAGTGGCCGGGGACCCAGCAGAGCTTGGTTTCGGTGTTTTTAAGAGCTGACCTGGCCTTCATTATCCAAGGGTGTGAAGATTTTCCGGAACAGATTGCATCTATGCAGCTTGCAGAGTCGGAAAAAATTATTTTTGGTTTGTTGGAGGGGAGTTCGATGGCAATAAGTAGAGCTAGCGCTTCGGCCGAGAAAACAGAACAATGTTTGGGTAAGCGTCCTTTGATTTCAATTTCTTCACTGTAGCAGCCGATGCCCACAGAGCCGTCTGAAGCAGCAGAGCCGTCGGTGTAAATCGCATGATGATTTTGGTAGGTGCTGTTTATCAGATGATTGAACAAGGCTTTTGCTTTACTAGGGGGATCGCCTACACGGAAGGCATTTTTCATGGTAAGGTCGTGCTGCGGATGTTGATCATACCAAGTGAGCGTTGGTGGTTTGTTGGCAATAAATGGAAAGTTCTCCTCAACCATTTCTTGGGCCCTTTTGAGCAGCGAAGGGGTAATATTCAGACCATTGGCAAGTAGATTTGATGCTTTGCGTAGAAGAACTCTTTTGGCTTCGTAGGGAAAAGGAAGCACACCAGCCTCGGCCATAATAGCGAGTATTGGGCTTGTGCGAAACGCACCAGAGCAAAGTCGTATTCCGGTATTGTAAACGGGCTGAAGAATTTTGATTATGGGTAGACCTCCACTGCTAACGATGCCCCACCCATGGAATATCTTAGGAAGTACCGTGGCTTTGAAGATCGTCAAAAGTGTTTTTCGGCTTCCTCCAGTCTTTTTTTGGCCAATAGCTTTCAAGATTTTTAGTCGAGTTTGAATGTTCTTCTTGAGCTGCCTGGTGTGTCCAGTGAAGTTCAGGCGTCTATCGAAACTGATCCCTAAGATATCGATCGTGGGATCCATGTATATTCGGTTTCCGTTGATTAGGATGGTGGTAGACTCTTCAGGATGTTTTCGACATTTACAGAAATGAGACCATTTACTTTTTGAGCCGGATATCGTCATTCCTGAAGCTTGGGACCAT
This sequence comes from Uranotaenia lowii, assembly GCF_029784155.1. Lineage (NCBI taxonomy): Eukaryota > Metazoa > Arthropoda > Insecta > Diptera > Culicidae > Uranotaenia > Uranotaenia lowii. Next base: position 7,037,605 of record NC_073691.1, read on the forward strand.
CTCACCGTTTCATCAATGGCAGTTTGGAGATTCTTTGTTGCTTCTTTAGAGTTCCGGTGTGTTGCAAGGAGTAAAATATCATCCGCGTAGGTCATGATATACACATTTGGAGGAATAGATTTGAAAACAGAGTTCATACCTACGAGAAAAAGTGTGACCGCAAGAACGGACCCTTGGGGTACTCCTTGCTTCTGATTATATTCCTGGGAGTAAGTTCCTCCGATAGCCACTCTGAATATTCGACCTTCCATAAAGTCTTCACACGCACTCAGAATTCTTTGGCTGAAACCCCATAGGCGAAGTTGGCCCCAGATGAGATTTTTTGGTATGGAGTCATATGCTTTGCATAGGTCGAGCGCTGCTACTTCACAGTGGAGGCGAGAGGTCAGTGCAGGGTTCAGTATTCCTTCTAGATGGGCAAAATAGGCATCGATGCCTTTACCTTTTCTGAAAGCAAACTGACGGTCGTCTAGAAGTTGCTTTCCCTCCAGAGCGTCCATCAACCTCCGGTTGATCATTCTCTCATAAACCTTGGATATGCAGTTGGTTAATGAGATTGGACGTTGGTTGCCCAAAACCTTCGAGTCTTTATTTGCCTTGGGTATGGGGATGATCGTTGCCGTCTTCCACTCGTCAGGCCATTTTTCACTTTGCCAAATTTGGTTGAACAGATCCAAAAGCAATACTTTTGCTCTAAAAGGTAGACGTCGTAGCATCGGATATCCAATCTCATCTGGACCGGTTGATTGACCTTGTCCACGATTAAGAGACCACATAAGTTCTTCAATTGAGAAATCAGAATTAACATAGTCCAGAGAGGAGTCGGCTTGAACTGGTGGTAATTCGCCAGAGAAATCGATGTTAGTTGAAAAACCTTCTTCAAAGTGGCGAGCGATGGCGTTGGCTATTTCAGCGGGATCGTGGGTGATCTTTTCTCCAATAGTCAAACTAGGACGTGGTATACAACGATTTCCGTTGAAGGCGTTGACCTTTCTCCATATTTCTCGGGGGGATGTAGTAGGGTTGAAGCTAGAGGTGAATTCTTCCCAAGATGCGACTTTAGCCTTTTCAACAGCTTTTTTTGCCTCAGCTGATGCCGTTCGGTATTCTTTGAGCCGTTCTTCTTTGCGTGGATCGTCTTTTGGGGTCTTTTTAAGTCGGTATAGTTTGTTGCGTCGAATTTTGATAGCTTTGGCTACCTCTGGGTTCCACCAGTTCACCATTTTTTTCCCAACAATTTGACGAGTTCGGGGAATCGCAACCAGAGCGGCATCGTAGATGGTTGAAGTGAAGTTTCCGATAGTCAAGTCTTGTCTATTTCGAAAACAATTGCTTATTTCTTCTTCAAAAAGTTCCCAATTTGCTTCGTCATATATCCAGCGTCTACGTCGAGTTTCGGGGTGTTGAGGAAAAGTTGTTGATAGGTGAATAGGATAGTGGTCACTGCCTCTGGTATCCGTGTCAACAGTCCAGATAAGCTTTGATGCGATCCCAGGTGAAGCAAGGGAAACATCTATCACCCCTATTCTTGTTTACGGCGTATCTAGCTTTCGTTCGAACGGATACTTTCGAACGAATTCGAAAAGGCTATTCTTGTTTTCGTTCGAATCAGATACGTACGAGATTGGTGTTACCAGATGAAATTCGAAATTTATAGGCAGCCCTGCGTATCAAAATGACATTTCTGGCAAGCAAATTCAATGTAAACAACCGTTCTTGTTTTGTGGGGTTGTGAAATTTTGCTCGGCGGATTGAAGTACGGAAGCCGGAAACCAGGGAAAACGCTGTACGAATGGATCTTGCCTGCCGTCAACATCACCAGCAGCAGATAAAACGGGTGTTAAAAAGATGGCAATCGAGCCGGAGCCATTACCCGCCGGTGTTAATGATGCTTCTCTATCTCTGCTGTTCCTCAGAAGATGTACGGCCTCATTCTCGTTTGCATATGTTTAATTCGGTTCAAAATCCGCTATCAAATGAATAATTCTTCTATAATAAAATGATTTACATATTCCAACTTGCAAATTATTGATTTTTATTTTTAAAATAAACGATTTTTTTATCACTTTATTGCACTCCGCAAAAGTTAAATAATTTAAAAATCCTTGGAATTCCACTACCGGTCTTATTTAATGGCAAAAATATCTGTCAACTATTGGCTGAATTAATTTTGAATCGGAATTTCCCTATAATCATTTTATTCTCCTATTTTCTTTTAATTTTTCAAAAATATGTTGGCATCGTGTGAGAATTTTTCAATCAAACGCACTCTGTTCGCAGCATTGGACTTGCGTTTGTCAGGCGGTAGCAGAAATACGTTCGATCGAAAACGAGAATACCTACATTCGTTCGAACGAACTATGTTCGAAAAATCGAACTGTTCTTATTCGTTCGAACGAAAACAAGAATACTTTTTGGGGGAACTTTCGAACGAATGCCATTCGATCGAAAACCAGAATAAGGGTGTATAGCAGAAGCCGACTGGTGGTGGAAAGGTTGTCGTGTCTTTTCACCAGTATTCAGGATAGCCAGGTCGTTTTTCAGTATCAGTTTCAAAAGAGCGGATCCTCGGGAATCGGATTCATCACATCCCCAAGCTAGATGGTGAGAGTTGACGTCGCCCAGCAAAACGATGGGAGGAGGAAGCGTTTTTATCACTTTTTGTAGTTCGTTGATTTGGTTTTCATATTTTGTGTGGTGGTCGAGGTACAGAGAAACAAATGTGGCGGAGAAAGGAAACTTGATCCTTACAGCAACTAGTTGAAGTGTGGTATTTAGGGATATTGTTGAAGGTCCAGCATCATGACGGATTGCGATTGCTACTCCATTGCCAGGAGCACCAGTCTGTCCAGGTTCTTTGCTTTTGATTTCCCACAAATACGCCTCTCTCAATTTTTTAGCGAGGAAATTAGTTTGTCCTGTTCGAGTTTCTTGCAGTGCAATTATAGTTGGAGAATTTTGTTGGATAAGAAGTTCTAGTTCGTGTTTATGGGCCCATAGACCATTTATATTCCACTGTATGGCTAGAGGGTAATTTGGACTTTCCGGGGAGGATTGAGTTGAGCAGTTAGGTGGAATTGGGTTGAGTTGAGTCATCATGGTTTTTTTTTGAATTTATGAAAAACTTGTTAAGCCTTTTGCTAAAAAAGTCCCGGGTGTGTGGCGTTAACTTGATTCCTCTTTCTTGTCTCTCTTTGGGAAGCTTCTTTGTTGTAATTCCTTTGGCGTTTGTTTTTGTTCAACCACGGGTGAAGTTGAAGCTTTTCTTTTAGATGATTGTTGTGGTGTTTCTCTGAGTATTCGGTTGTTAGTTGGTTCGAACAAATCAGTCTCATTCTCCTCAACGTCTTCAATTTTATCAGTAACTATTATTTCATCCTGATCATCTTGGTTGTCTGAGGTGGTCTCAGAGTATTCATCAAACTCAATTTTATCGGTTTCGTGTTCCTCCTCTTGTTCGTATTGGTCATCATTCTTAGCTTTTTTAGCAAGTAGTAGAACTGCTTGGGTTAATTTTTCAATCTTTTGGTTGCTAGCATCTATTTGCATTTTCAGACCGTCAATAACTGCGTGTAACGAAGAAATAGTGGCATCCTTTTCTTTGATTTTCAACTCAAAGTTCTGCGTAAGAGATGAAATTTGCTTTGATTCGTTATTTTGGGATAAGTTAGTTGGGAGGTCTGAATTACGACGGAGAACATTTGCATATGAGACTTCAGGATTATTGCTCAATCCAGCAATTTTTCTGGCTTCCACGAAAGAAATTCCTCTATCTACTCGAAGTTTGCAAATAGAAAACTCTTTTGAAAAAACATGTTTTAAAGACATTTTTTCAAAAACTAACCTCAAAAAACGAAAAAATTCGTTTAACTTTTTACGAAGCGAGTTTTGAGACTAACTTTGTATGAGAGAGTTGTGACAATTGTAAAACTACACAACTTCATTGAAGGTGTTAAGCCACTATTTTGAAGTGATTTTTTGGGTGGTTCTTCAAAAAATTGCATGTTTTCATTGTTCAATATCTCTGAAAGTTGCAAACATACCAAAACAAAATTATATACATTAGAAAGGGCAACCTTTCAACTTTCATAAACATATAGTTTCATTTGTATGCGTGAGGTTTTACTACTTAAATAACTTAAATGAAAGATTCGCTTCAACATGAATGTGGCATAGGGTCCTATGACATAAAACGAGTCGAGTAACTCGACTCGACTTCAATCACTGTCGAATCGAGCGAGATGTTTGCAACTTACAGAGATATTAAAGAATAAAAACATGTTATTTTTTAAAGAAATCACCCCCAAATAGTGATTTAACACCTTCAATGAAGTTGTGTAGTTTTACAATTTTCACAACTCTTTCATACAAAGCTATTCTCAAAAAAAAGTTAAACGAATTTTTCGTTTTTTGAGGTTAGTTTTTGAAAAAATGTGTTTAAAACATGTTTTTCAAAAGATAGAGCTTTGACGTCTACAATTTTTTTAAAAATATGATGATCTACAACTTTTTTGAGGACATCATAGTGATAAAATGATAAATACAAAAAATAGAAGCATTATTACACTTGTAGGTGCATTAATCAGGAAAAAAAATACAACAAAATATGCGCATTTTAAAACGATGAAACATTGTAGAACATACCTAAAGCTATTTTGACATTTGAGCCATCAAAAAGCCCATGATCACGTTTTTCGAGTTTTTAACCACTGTAAGGCGGTTGCAACCCGTAGAAATTATCAGTGTTGGGGGTGAGTATTATAGCAACCATATATTTATCATATATTATACCATAACCATTTTGTTTGTTCATTTATTTGCCCCCGTGCCAGTGGAGAAAACGAAAACGTTATAAAATAGAGGATGGGGAGGAGCGAGGAGCCTTGAGTGATTTTCTTAAAGAAATTTTCACTTATTGGTAGGCACTACTTACAGGATCGTTACTCAACTATACATTTTTATAAACAATGAGAAACGTATTTCTCAAATACCGTTCCAACTTGATTTTTTGGGGAAAAAAAATAGAAACTATACCAGCTGTTAAAATGATAGAAAAAGTGTTGCCGTGTGACAGTTTTTCGTAGAATAAGCTAAGGTGTGTATATATTCAGGAGGTGTTACCGAATATCGAATTCCCGATTAAGCCATTTTGGGTATGTAGGCTATGCAACTATGCAGAACTCATGAAGTTTGTTTACCACAAACCACCGAAAAGCTGAGTAAAAAATAAACAAACTCATTGAGAGCCCCGCTCACTCCTCGCCTACTTACTGTGAAAGTCGGAGAACCTAGTGTATCAAAAGACCTTGGAATAAGCATCGGTATGCGTTCTGATTCTACGCAAAAGTGTCACACAAGGCAAACGGCTCAAATGATAAAAAATCCCGAGAACAATAAAAATTAAGTACAGAAATCAGAAAATCTACAGCATCATAAATTGGAACAAAACGACAAAAAAATATAAAAATCATATAAACTTGAAAAAAATCACTATCACAAGTAACAGTTATAACAAAAAAATAACATAAAAGATGAAAATAAAAAAGAAATGACAAAAGTGACGTCTATTTATAAACAAACAAAAAAGGCTTAAAACATGAAGATGACTAAAATGTCAGCAAAGGAAGAAATAACCAAATTTATTTACAATTTACTAAAATGATAGAAATTGAAAAAATAAGAAAAAGTGAAATTAACGAATATGACCAAATTGACAAAATGACCGAAATTGAGGCGCTTAGGATCAGAGGGGTGCAAGTACCGAAATGATGATTTCGAGAAAACGGGCCTCAAAGTTTTTTTTTTCTAAATCAAAATTATCGAATCAATTTTTCTACTAAATTTTCGAACGAGTGTGTCTCATGAGGTCTAAAATGAACGATTCTGAAAGAAAAACCAAAGTTTTTGCGATATTTATGCTAAAACGGCGAACTACTTTTATTGATATTTTTCACTTGCACCCTTCTGATCCCAAGAATGTCACTTGCACCCCTCTGACTCCAAACAATATGATAGCATCCTTTTGGAACCTGTATGTAACGAGTATATTCAGTACGATACTAGATGTTTTGTTTTTGTTCACACATTTAATTTTCTGCGTTTTCGGGCTTCAAATTTCTATGCAACTTATAATGAACGAGGTTTGCAAGTTCCACTATCCTAATTCCCAGAATTTGTTGAAAACTTTCAATCTCTCTTTTTCCTTAATGGATACACAAGACTACCAGCAGATGTGTTCATTCATTGAAATTAACTGTTTAGCTGGTCGCTTTTTCCGGTAGAACCAACGTACGCTTCCCCTTGGTTTCGTAGCTTTTTTCGCAAGATGAGTTTCCAGACTGCCTGATTTCGTTGGCGTTTTTGGGGTCTTGATGAATGGCCAGTTGACTCTCCAGGAATGGACTCATTCTCGCTAGCAACTGCAGCAGCAGCAACTTCTGATTCTCCAGAAGAACCGTGGATGTTTAATTTTTCTTATTTTGGTCTAATTATACAAGGCCTCTTTCCTAAACAGTTATGTAAATATTCCTTAAAAGACTTAATGAACTTTTCGAAGTTTCATTTTGTTCCGTGGGATAGTATGTGACATCATGATCAGAGCCTGTCGAAAACTCTGAATCCTCTGAGCTTTCATCCGAGAGATTTTTCTTAGATATATTTGCCAAAAAATTATTGTTAAGTGCGTTTTGTGTTTGCCTTTTATCCCTATTAAAGCTTAGTTCTTTTAGAAATGGGACAGTTACGAATGCCTGTATCTAAAAAACCATTCGGTTGAACGAAATACTTTCTATGAAGAAAAATAAGGTAATGTTATGATCTTTCATGAAAAAATTTGAAAAAAAATATTTACCGTTTTTTGTTAAAGAAATTTCTACTTTATTCTTGCTTTCTCCCATTGGCCGGCGCACACTTTTTTCAGTCATGGTATTGATCAGTTTCTCCAACTTACACTTCGAAAAATCTATATTTTAGGTGGCTTCACCCTCCTTCTTCAATTTCTGATACTTTTTGGTCCAATACTTCTCTGGAAACTGGAAACTGGAAGCATTTTAGTAAATACAGTTGTTTCGAAATGAACAAATTTGATTATTTTTGACCACATTTTTGAACGTTTTTTTTTCGGTACCGGTTTTACAGCTTAAGAGCTTTGGAACTATCAAAAAATGGTTGTTTGAGGCTGGATTTCAATGAGTCATCACTAGGCAACACTTTCAGCTTATCGGAGAAAATTGTTTTGGACATTTCAGCGATCTACCCTTAATTTTTCGTTTATTGAAAATTAAAAATGCTGGTATGAGACTTGACTTCCTTTATGATCCTTAACCGTTGTTGCCGATCATGTGCTTCTCTCCAATGCTTGATTTGAACTTTGTGGACATTATTGACAGTGTTTGCATACTTATCCACCACAAGAACTCAGTAATTCTTTGAATAATCAACGGTTTTGTCAGCTATCAATTTGATAATGACGTATTTTCAAGGAAACTGTGCAAAATTATTTTTTTCTTTTTCTCTTGCATCGTACATATCTCAAAAACGCGTAAATTTTAAATTTTGAAAAAAATAGGTCGGATAGTACTTTTTACAGGCAACAAAATGCTGTCAAAATTTTCAATATCAAATAACTAGTTAACGAGCTATTAGCAAATGAAAGTGTCCCATTTCTAAAAGAACTAAGCTTTAGCATTGGCTAAATTTGCCATAAAAAAAAATTTAGAACTTTTTTGTATACATAATAACAATGAGATTTTCATGCCGACGAAGTTACACCTGAATCTATTTTCATCACTTCTCTTTCTGAGGACTTTGGATTATTCTGGTCAGAACCAGTAGAAAATCCTAGTAGGAGCTAGATGATGTTGTTTTCAACTGACAAAAATGTATACGTTCTAATGAAACTAGCCTAAAAGTATAATCCTTTGGTGTCAGAAGGGTGCAAGTGCACTTGCACCCTTCTGACACCAAACGAAACAGGATTTTCATTGACACGTTTTTTTATAAATAGCTTAAAAATATCGAAATAATTTTTCTTCTGACCTGTGTCTTCTACAGAATGTTAATCTATACTTTAACTATCCAAAAAACAGTTTATCTCAGTTTTGATAAAAAATCACTTGCACCCCTCTGATCCTAAGTGCCTCAATTAAGAAAAATAGCAATTTTTAATGGTTCAAAATTTTTATCCTGATAATGGTTCTAATCGCTGATACATCAGTCATTGACTGTTTAAAAGAATGCAAGTCGATCTGCAATTGTGTTTTGAAAATTTTTATTATTCAATTGATTATATTCTTGGAAGTCTGGACTCTGGAGAAGCAGACTGACAAATAAAAGATACTTTAAACCATAAACATGGAATAATCTACCAATTAGTTGAGTTGATCATAACAAACCAAAAATAACACCTTTTATAGAGTTTGATTCATTAAAACCTGTAAAAACGTAGTCCAAAGTCATCCAAACAGATCTTCTTTATCAGATAAAGTAGAATTGCATGGAGTAATTAAAACCGAGTTGTTTATTTATGTGCATTAACTAATGCGATTTTATCTCGTAACGACGCCAGTCGATCGCGGCCATATCTATAAAGAATCACTGAACTGATCACCCATCAGACTCGTAACCTTTCCCATTACCCTCACAACATTCGGACAATTTTCTAGGCTACCAAATATAGTTTAGCTCAAGAATATTTAAAAAAAACAGTTGTAACTGCAAGCCACCGGCTTATACTAACAGAGAACCACTGACACATTCATTCTCTCCCCTTCTTTCTCTCTCGCTCCCTGCTGCACATCTCGCTGTGCGGTGGTTCTTTATCCGTCTTTTTGCTTGCGATAAATTCCTTATTCCATCTATGCTGCTGCCGCCACATTCGTCCGTTGTCAATCAATCCGATCAAAACCGATTTGAAAACTTGAAACTAACTAGCATAAGCTTTTGGTGAGTTTTCCCATCCTTGTAAGCGTAATGTGTTATCAAATCCTCCTTCATTCAGAGGCACCCCCCTCCCCCACTCGTAGAAGCGCCCATATTTGTTGTGATAATAGTTAGTTATTTAGCGTACAAGTAGTTATGATTAATACCTACTAGTTGTGAGTCACAACTTGTGACCCATCACCAGTTCTCTTCGGAGCCCCGTTTTGTCGTCCCATCCTCCAGTCCTCTTGTTGTTGTTCTCCATGTTCTCGTTGTTATAATTGCCGTTCGTTTGCCACCATCATCAGGCGGGGAAATAATTGATTGAATTGACTTGTAGAAAAATTTAGACAAGATGATGACACCTGTTATTTCCTTTTCTGGATGCGTTGCCCAGTAGTTGTTAGTTAGTTGTCTGTTTCTAACCTTGATTTGTTCGTGCTAGTTGTATACGAACTATTTCCATTAATTTTTTTCTAATTTTCCGATTTTCTCTCGACACGATTTTCCAGTACGAGAGCAGCCAACGGAAGCGAGAAGAAAAGAACCGTGCCCGGTTGAAGGAAAAGGAACACCGCTTCGATGGGAATCTACGTCGAGAAACGTGGATCCATCCGGAAGGTGGTTCCCGTGTTCACCGGACCGTCCCGCTCGATCCCTTGGCTGGTCGAACGGCAACCGGAGGTGATACCAGTGAGGAAGAGGAAGCGGAACTGCGTCAGTTAGATTCGATCGATTTGAACAAACGGTTCATAGTGAGTTTCCTGCATGTGCTCGGAAAGTTGATCACCAAAACGGGCATGGAATCGTTTACTCAGTGTGCAATTCAAATGCTGCGAGAATTCCGGGCCCTAATTCAACACTCGCCGATTGCCGTCACCTCCTACCGGTTGGTGCAGCTGGTGTCGCTGAACATGTTTGCCATCGAGGTCACCAAGTTGAAAGGTGAGTGAAGTTATGCTTTTTTGAACAACGTAATTTTTTTCGTTTGAAATTTTGTCAACTTTTAAGTTTGTTCAACAATTCCCTGGTATCATCATCGATATTGAAAGTTCCTCGACTGGTCACTAGCTGTCGACGACAGGATTACCGAAATGAATGTGTCGAGAAATGAGCTTAGCTGAAAAAAAAATATGCAAAGATAGAGAGAGAGAAACGAGAGAATTTGAAGAAAAATAGAGGAGTTCAATAGAAAATCGAGAAAAAAAGAAAGCACAGAGTAGCGGGAAAGGGAGAGTAAAGACAACGAATGAGAGAGATTAGAGAGAATCAGAAAGTAGAAAAAGTTTAGAGAAATAGAGAGAGTAGAGAGAAAGAGTAGAAAATAGAGAGAGTAGAGAGAAAGAGAGAGTGCAGTGAGAAAGGGCGAGAGAGTGTAGAGAGAAAGAGCGAGAGAGTGGAGAGAAAGTAGGGAGAGTAGGGAAAAGATAGTATAGAAGAGATAAAGAGAGAGATAGAAGAAATAAAGAGAGAGATAGAAGAGATAAAGAGAGAGATAGAAGAGATAAAGAGAGAGATAGAAGAGATAAAGAGAGAGATAGAAGAGATAAAGAGAGAGATAGAAGAGATAAAGAGGGAGATTTAGAAGTTTTAAAGAGAGAGATTTAGAAGTGATAAAGAGAGAGATAGAAGAGATAAAGAGAGATAGAAGAGATAAAGAGAGATATAGAAGAGTTAAAGAGAGATATAGAAGAGTTAAAGAGAGAGATAGAAGAGATAAAGAGAGAGATAGAAGAGATAAAGAGAGAGATAGAAGAGATGAAAAGAGAAGAGATATAAAGAGAAGAGATATAAAGAGAAGAGATAAACAGAGAGAATAGATATATAAAGAGAAAAGATATATAGATAGAAAAGATATATAGAGAGAAGAGATATAGAGGGATTAGAGATAAAGAGAGAGTAGAGCTAAAGAGATAGTAGAGATAAAAAGAGAGTAGAGATAAAGAGATTGAAGAAAAGAAGAGTGAGTAGAGAGAAAGAGAATGTAAAATAGAAGAAAGAGTAGAGAGAACGTGAGAGTAGAGGGAAAAATAGAGTAAAGAGAAAAAGAAAGAGTAGTCAGAAAAAAGGAGTAGGGTGCAATAGATAGTAGAGAAAAAGAAATGAGTATAGTATAGAGAGGAAGAAGGAGTAGAGAGGAAGAAAGAATATAGAGAAAAAGAGAGTATAGAAAGGAAAAGTGACTATAGGGAAAGTAGAGAGAGCCAGAGTGACTAAAGAGAGGGTAGAGAGAGGGAGAAAAAGAGAGTAGAGAGAAAAATAGAGTAGAGGGAAAAAAGTGAGTAGAGAGAAAGAGGGAGTAGAGAGAGAGCAGAAAGAGAAAGAGAGAGAGAGAGAAAGAGAAAGAGAAAAAATGAGTAGAGAGAGAATAGAGAGAGTAGAGGGAGAGAAAATGAGCTAGTGGAGACAGAGAAAGAAAGTTTAAGATTTTCAATCAATTTTCAATATTCGAATGTACTTAAAGTTATGAAAACTGAGAAAGCTCAAAAATTCACGAAAAGTTTTACGAATTCAGAAACAGGAGATAAACGTAATCGAAATGATTAAAAGGGTTACGCTGAAGAACTAGTTGAGAATAGAATAGTAGTCAGGATCAATTTGAGAGTGTGGAGATCTCTTTACGAATCCTCAATACTAAACAACAATTTTAATCTGAATCCGAATCACAGAACACCTGGAAAACCACAGAATTGAACCATCTTTCCTGTGATGAGGATCGAATGACCCTTTTCAGGAACCACTAGCGCAATAGAAAAAAATGTTACCGTAGAAATTACGAGCTCTGCGTTTCACACCCTACACTCTGTGATCTCGGTGCATCGATCTGCAAGGTGATTAATTGCACATTACACATTTCCGTTCCGAGTAAGATGTACCTACTTATGTAGGGGTAGGTACCTCTTCTCTGGGTAATGATCCTCCGGTATTCAGAGCACTGCTGCGTGATGAGCAACTGTAATATGTGGCCTGTTGTAAGCTTCTTCTCTCGAAGGGCGAGGCTCGTTACGGGTATTTTTTTCTGGACACACCGGACAAACAAAGTGTGGCCCCTCTGGTGACAGTGTGAAAAATGTTGTTTAACCAACCTACCAACTAGTTTTTCTTCCCAGTGAACTCGTTTTTTTGTTGGACGAGTGAGTGTTATGTTTGTGGTTACATCTGCCAATAGATCAATCCGTGCCAGCTTGCCTGCTATCTGGCCGCAGCAACAGGTTGGAGGAGTTTAGGAGCTAAAATTAGAAAATTCCTGGCCCCGTTGCCGCTCGGCTCTGTTCTGTTGATGATGTGGAGGACCTGATGTTGTTGTTCCACTTGAAATGACATTTTCTACACTGAAGTGGTGTCATCTTTGCATCCGTTTGACTTGTCATAGATCTCCCTTGCAACAAACTATTATCGCACATAAACTGTAATCGATGACAGATTTGTGCGCTCATTCGCTGAGCCTTGTTTTTTCTACTTATAGGTAGTCCATCTTCGGTCAAATTGTCTGCTAAGCAAGCGCGATTGTAAATTGCACTTGGCGTCTTTATTTTTTTAAACTTGCATCGTTGTCGTCTATGAATGCGGCGCATCATCCGTGGTGCGCTCGATATGACGAAGACGGATTACTCTTCTCATATCTGACCGGTGTTTGACTGACCATAAATATCATCTGCATCTATACTGAGACTAGTGACTAGACTAAGGGGGTTGAGTTGCGTTTTTGTGATAACTCCCGTCCATGCAATTATTGATTAGGAACTGCGCATGCTGAGTGAATGAGTGAGTGAGCATCTTGCTGGATGCTGCGTTATTGATGATGTCCATTTTTCCGGATCAATTCCTACCGTGTCGTCCCTCCTTAAGAGGAGCTAATGAGACGTGAATGTATAGTTTTTTGTGCTCCGGCGTTGGCAAAATTAATGAAAGTCAAGCGAAACTATTATTCATGTCATTCGTCGTTGTAATTCTTAAGATTTATTCTGAATGGTCTTTGATCGACCCTAAAAGATTCGAACTTTTGAAATCGATGCCACTTTCCGTTTTATGTTAACTTTGCCTTTAAGGGATTTTTTTTAAATATAAATTATTTTAATAAAAAAAGTATATCATGACCGACACATTTACACTCCACGTAAAAAGAGTTGTTAAATCACTAGGCATGAATCAATCTCAAAAAAGAAAAAATTGATATCACTGTTGGCGAAGAAATAATTTTCTGATATCATAATTGAAATATGTTTGAGATTTTGACAGAAATTTCTAATTTCAAGTTAATTTTTCTGATCTTTGAAAATCGAAAGGATTTCTTTTCCTCGGTCAACATAGACTTACATGGACGTAAACCAATTTAGTACCAGAAAGGTCACAAGTGGCCGAAAAAATCGGCCGATGACTGTGACTGAAAACAATCACTTTCGAACTTTCAACTACGGCTCAGCTCGCAAGAGATGATTCAGGGAAATTTCAGCCGCTCGCATGATGATAGTTATGATTCATCTCGATTGTCGCATTTTTTGCGTTTGTTTAATTTCCAATGCTGCTGATATGCGTGGACTGGTCATGCAACCTCGATCTTGACATTCGATCGTGCCCGCACGGGAGATCCCAAATGAGCAAGTTTATTGTTGAAAAAGAAATTCCAATGGAAGGCAGTTCCCATCATCTGGACCATAACCGATCGATCTGGACCAGTTGTTGCCGTTGTTGCTGAAATGACTCACGACGTCTTGTGGTATTTCCCAATTTGTACCTCAAGGAAGGATTGTGGATTTATCTCTTTTTTTCAACAGTACCATCTCCATAGTTGAAATTCTCGAAGAAATTGCTAGGGCAAGCTACATTGTTGCAGACATGCAATCATATTCATTAACAATCACGTAGTTGTTGTTTTACATCTGAGATGATAATGTAGAGTAATAAGTCCACACCTCATTTCCAGGATGCACCGATTTAATCCATCGACAATCAACCCCCGGTGCATTCTGATGAAGGGCTATGGAAGATGAAAAATTCAGACCACATTGAGCGGCCGCCGTCGGAGTGCGTGAGAATAAAGTTGTTGAAATAAATTATCTGAAGCAGCTGAAGAACGCGACGTGCCGTAATTGATAGTCCCAACGTGCCAAGACAGCAATGACCAGCAACTTGGCCAACTTCGGGTAGAACAATCCGTTACACGACGAACGGGTTTTCACTTTTGAACCTGCTGAACGCGCGCGAACACGCGATCTTCATCTCTCCACGCGGTCATCTGGATCAGCAAAAACAAAAAAAAATGGAGCAAAAATTGTGCATTTGCACAACACGATGTTGTCTTGTTTGTTTGTTCCACAGACTGGCCATTTAAATGTGGGTCGAAAATTGGAACTTTCCGCTGAACCCGAAATGTGTGCGGAATTTGGACCCGGTAACTGCATTAACTGATTGAACTCTCGGAACAGAGTGTATGCAATGGAATTCACATCACGGTTCTTCAAATTCGGAACACCGATACAGGAATGACTCAGCAGATGGAGAAATTTTTCGCGGTGATTTCGCGCATGTGATTATCTGCAATCTATCTGCTTGCCAATTTACTGAAGGCAATGAGATCTTCGATATTGCCGTTTTTTGGTAAATTTTGTCAAAGTCGAAGTGTTCATTTCACGATTGAAATCAACCGGATAATTTAAAGACAAAAATTGCGTCTGATTGATTCGAAATTTAAAAACCTAGTCGATATTGATCTTCTTTTTAAATACTTAAGCCGATGGCATTAGATCTTGTAATGGGGTTTTGTCAGAAGTCCCCTAGCTTGCAGTCAATAAATAATGCTCGAATCAATATGGGTTTTTATCGAACCCATGCCTCCAGTGGACCAGTGATTGCCGTCTTACCGAGCCATCCGTTCGTCATCGAGACGTACAAACTCTGTGTATCGTGAGCTCCAGTTTTCATAATTTTCGGGAAAACGAGAAGCATTACAACGGAAAAGCGCAAATAGATCGTGCACAAATAGTACACTATCCCCAACATTTCACTCAGGCGCTGAAAATGGAAAAAATATGCATTAAGGGAAGTGGGATCTCCTTTAAGAACCGTACATTGATTGTGCCATGGTAGGATTAGGTCTGAAAGCATATCAAGCTTTTGGAACCCAAGCGGTTTATGTATAAAAATAGTCCATTTTGAGTTATTAAGGCCAAACATTTTTCTATTTCTCAAACTTTTATCTGGTGTAAATTTCAGTTTTTTTAACGTGTCTACAGGCTTTGATCGAACGGAAACTTCAACTTTCTGAAAAATAAGGTCTTTGAAATACTTAGTTTTGTGGATAACTTTTGAATGTAAAGATGGAAAATAATCCCCCTTATTCTGCGCCGCGCGTGAGGTGACGATAGTCGAGTCGCGTTGGAGTCACGTGAGTCTTGTCACCTTATTCCCGAAGCCGATGTGACAGAGGTTTATGCCCAGCTGACTACTAGATTAGGATAAGAACTCCAAAAGTTCATTCTAAAAGACGTTTCTCACCTAAAGCGACTTCTAGAATCGGGTGACTAGGGTGAATCGACTATCGTCACCTCACGCGCGGCGCAGAATAAGGGGGAATAAAATTTTCAGCAACGCTGCCTGGTAATGTAATTTCAAGCAATGTGCTAATATTTGTGATGTCCACAGAAGAAGTTTTTCAATTTTTATTTTTGGACAAAACGTGCACCATCTATAATGCATATCTTTTATCTACTATGGACTTTCATTTTTCTAAACCATGGCTATTTTGGATATCATTTTCTGTTTCTTGAAGCTTGATCTTTAAATTTGCCCAAAACATTTAATTTTGGTCGAAGTTTTAACAAATTTAGCCGATTGTCCTCCTTCGAAACAAAAACAACGTATTTGACTTTTTATCACTCCCTCAGACGTGCGTAAACTCGCTTCGGAAAAAATCATTCTGCTGATTTCTTCATTAAGTGCAAATTGATTTTATCTTCGTTCCAATCATTATCAGTTTTTTTTTTTTCAAATTTTAGGGACATGAGAAATAAAAATATCAGGATATATGGTTTTTGGAAATTTCGGTCGAAACGAGGTCCTTTTTTTGGTCGTCAATCCACATTTCGACCTCCACCAATGTCTTTAATGAAGCACTACCCATTTTCCATCGTATTTACTCACAAAAATCAGGGAAAACCAGACTTATCGCCAAAAATCAGGAAAACATAGAGGCTTATCCAAGGTGGCCACTCATTCAGGATAGATAGTAGGAATTTGAATCTTATTTACAAGACCGAAAAAGCAAATATGGTTGACGGAAATTTGTTTCATGAATAAAAATCACAAGTTCTAGTCATTAAAATCCATAAATTTTCTTGTAATCCATAGGAATAGTTTGTACATTCTACAGAAGTTTCTCAAAAAAAAAGTTACAGAGGTTGTATATAAGAAACGACCGAGAAGTTCACGTAGAATTACAATGTCTTTGTGCGTCAATGTGCTTTTCGTCTTAAACTAGCATTCTAGAATAAAGTATGTCGAATTTTTGTTAAAGGAATTTATCTCCAAGAAAATTCATTCTTCCCTAAATTGTCGTTTGATACCTATTAATGATCTAAAATGACCCATAAAGATAGTATGCAGCATTTTCAACTGCATAACAAAAGTCGAATTAAATATTAGTATAAGCAGAAACAAGGCAGATGCCGTCGAAATGATTGCGCCCGGTAGTTATGCAAGTAATGTGATCAACACACGAGCTTTGTATCAAACGCTTGCGAGAAAAGTTTACAACGACTGCTTTGATCTAAACGCTTGACTCAATGCAAAAGCTTTCAAACTGTTTAGCCTCATGCGTCTCGTTGGAATCAGTATCTTGTTTTTATTTCCCTTCAGATCACGTAGCAATCACTAGCTAAAACTGTTGCATTTATCTAGGATTCCGGAGCAATCGTTGGATCAACTATGTTTTCATATAATCAAATTTCAAAATCTTAATACGAGAGAGTCTTGACTTTTCTATTACATTAATTGATAAAGAGTGCGATGGGGGGGTGGAATGGATGAGTCGGTGATGGTGGTGTGCGATGGTTGGGTGGGTGTTTGTTGTGTGCGATGGGTGTTTGTTGTGTGCGATGGGTGTTTGTTGTGTGCGATGGGTGTTTGTTGTGTGCGATGGGTGTTGTGTGCGATCGGTGGGTGGTAAGGATGGATGGTAATGTTCGATGGGCCAGTAGCATGGAAGGCCGGGTGGTGGTGTGCGATGGGTGAAAAGGATGGGTGGGTGGTGGCGTGCGATAGGTGGGTGGTGTGCGATAGGTGGGTGGTGTGCGATAGGTGGGTGGTGAGCGATGGGTGGTGTTGGGAAGTGTGGAAGGGAGGTGTACGGTGGGTAATGGTGGGAAATAGGCTGCGGTGGGCGGGTGGTGTTCCATGGGTAGTGACGGGAGGTGTGTGTGGCATGCCGATGGAAGGTGTGTGTGTGTGTGTGTGTGTGTGTGTGTGTGTGTGTGTGTGTGTGTGTGTGTGTGTGTGTGTGTGTGTGTGTGTGTGTGTGTGTGTGTGTGTGTGTGTGTATGTGTGTATGTATGTGTGTATGTATGTGTGTGTGTGTGTGTGTGTATGTGTGTGTGTGTATGTGTGTGTGTGTGTGTGTTAGGTAGTGTAGATGGGTCATTGGTGTCGCGGGTGATCTGAGTTATCACTACTTGCTCCTGCCACTGTTGGCCATCTCTGCTCTGCTCTGCCCATGTGACAGGTTTGAATTTCTCTGAAAAAATGAAACAAACCGTCAGTCGACCCCTTTTTTATACCTCTCGTAGGCTGGAAAAAAACAAAACTCAAGAAGGGGCGGGGCGTCCTAGCTTTTTTTCACTTTAGAATAGCCAATCAACGTTGAGCAGGCTTGGTATGTCTTTTAAGAAAGATGTCTTTGAAAGAGGCGTTTTTCGTGACGCGAGAACCGATCGCGAATTTCAATTTGCCCCCCTATAGTGTTGCCGTAAGACGTAATTCTACGTCAAAAAAAAAAATGCTGCTGGCGTGGAACTCGATTTGATCGAACTCAGGAAATATTTTCAGATGAAATATTAAGGAGAACAAAATGCCCTGGGCGTGGTAGGGGGCTCAATTGTATAACTCTGATATAATTGGGTATGCCTTGGCGCCTAAGTATCTTTCCCGTTTTCATATTATCACATTTTTCGATACTTAGGAGCACCCTCAGTTCAATTAAAATGCAAGTGAACTTAGATATGGTGTTGGCCCCAGGGCTTTTTACAAACGCCCCACCAAGCATTCTTTGGTCCGATCAGTAATTATTGTTTGACCGGGAATTTACACTTTACACTACATTACACATAATTCAGTGGTCAATTAGTCAATATTACATTACACATTATTTGTTTACTAAACATATGACACAGCATAACAAAACATACGGCAGCAACAAAGGTCAGCCCACAGTGGCTATTATTTGTCTGTTACATCACACAGTCAAGCATTACACATCGTAACAACAAAACTCAGCCCACAGTGGCTATTTTTTGTCTGTTACATTACACAACACAGTGCTACATATCGTAGCATCCAAACTGCAATCTATTTACACAATTACAAAGTGAATAGTAAAACCCTAACTTTGCTCGTAATACAGCTCCCTGACCTTCTAATTTATCAGGGAGCAACCAGTGTTAAATTGAGTGCCAGTGCTTAGTCCCTCTGGTGTATTACGGTCTCGCCCAACTCCTTCCCAATTCATTTACCTAGCTTTCCCCCGCGGTGAGAAGTTTTGGCCTCAAAAGGGTCCTGTGATTTCTCACAAGCTGCCGCATAAAAAAAATATTAAGGAGAACAAAATGAAAATTTTGGCATCACTGTGGATATGTATGTATGTATGTATGAGTCCCCCATCGGTAGCAAGGTCCAGCCTATGTCTGTGTGGCTAGGCCTTCGAATTGCTTCTAGGCAGTGCTGCAAATTATCTTCAAGCACGAATGATACTGACTGTGATTTTCTATCAGTGTAAAAAGCTTCATCTGAAATGAACGGAATAGAAAAGTCAACAAATATAAAAGCTTCTGATCGGCTCGGTCATCCTCGTGCCTACAGAAAGCTGTGTGAGTGTGTCTATCAGTCAGTAGAAAGCTCACTCGGAAACCCGAACTAACTTGTTTCACTCGAAAGCTACGAAAGCGTCTTTCGCTTGGGCATTTCTGTCACTTACTGTTTTTGATCAGTGACTGCAGCTTAAGCATTCAATCAGTGTCAGCGAAAGTTGCTGATAATTTCAGTAAGCATTTGTTTTTGCCATTTTTGCAAATTATGAATTGGGATTCAAAAAGAAAACGCGAATTGAAAATCGCTGAGGCTATACGTTTACTTGGATGGATGTATATAAAAAAAAATTGAATTTATGGTAATTAATAATGACAAAAATATGATAAAATGAGGTCAAAAAATGACAAAATTATTACACAATGTGATAAATATGTTGAAAACATGATAAAATTGTGACAAAAGTATGAGAAAAATCTGACAAATATGACTAAAATTTGACAATAAAATGACATCAGTCAAACAATTATGTCATAAATATGATAAAAAATTGACAATAAAATGACAAAACATAACAAAAATAAGACAAAAATCCGACAAATGAGACAAAAATGTGACAAATGTGATAAAAATATGAAAAATAACACAAAAATGAAGCAAATTATTTACAATACAATGCCAAATAGACAACAAAATTATAAAATTATGACAAAGTCTGACAAAAACGACATAAATTTAACAATAAAATGATTTTACTTCGAGAAAACTTTCTCAAAATCATGTGTTATGTGATGAAAATAAGACAACATTATGACATAAATCTTATTATTAAAACAAAATTATCACAAAAAATTGACAATACAATTATTTATGTGGTTAAAAAATTACAACAATCTGGAAGATTTGTAATATTTAATCATTTTGTCAAATTTTTACATAGTTTGACGACATAGTCGTATTTTTGTTCTTTTGATATCAAATTTTCAAATATATAAATTTGTCTGACTTCACAATTTCATGTCATGATTTTGTCTATTTATTGACATATTTTTACCACGCTTGTCATAATTTTGTTATGTTTGTCATATTTTTGTCAATTGTTTACGACATTTGTCATTTTTTTTGCCATGATTTTGCCTTTTTTGTCATAATTTTGTCATACTTTTACCACATTTGTCATGTTTTGTCATTTTATTGCCAACTTTTTGTCATAATTTTGTCCCCCACATTCGTCTACACGCTCCCTCGCCAGCGTTCGTCTCGCCAACCCGAACACTCATTTCTAAACCTTCCCACCTCTTCACACCATTTGAAACAGACGTATTTTTTATCAGAATCCTTCAAAAATAGCGATCTCAGCAGTAATTCTGATATTTGCGCATGTCTAGCGAGTCGAACAATCTTTGTCACCATTCAACTAAACTTAATGATAATAGAAGGAAGCTTTTTTCACTTTCAGCAATGTTCGCTTGAAACTGAAAATGAAGATTGGATAACCTCATGAACCTGCAAAGAGCCTGAATGTATACTAAGCACCGATGTTGCCGATTGGTGAATGAGTGTGCAGAGAGCTTTCAGGACTGAGCTTTCAGTTCATTCTCGTATGAATCTAGTTGGAATGGAACTGACCGATACACTGCAATAAAGTCAGCTGATAATTTCTCACTGACACTGAAAATTTGCAGCACTGCTTCTAGGGAGGCATCCAACCTTCAGAGACCTACAATGGTTGGCAATCCACTCCGCTTGCAATAGTCTCTTCAGATAATCCCCAGATGCATTCTCTCTGAAATATTTAGTTCATTTAGTTATTTATACAATTAAACACATCTTACCTGTCGGCAACTTAAGGGATTCGAACCCAAAAGTTTTCTTGCCGATACCGGGAATCGAACCCAGTACGCCTGGGTTACCAGACTCGCGCCAGCCTATCCACTACACACAAAACTTTCGAGGCTCCACTTAGCAAAAATATACCATTACTTCCAGTTAGCAAAAAAAAATTTTTACTGCTGAATTAGCTCTTTCAGAAATTGTCGTGATTTTAACTGAATTTGAGTAAAAAAATCTCTTTGCTATTTGTTTGAGTTCATTACCGTAGCATAGACGCGAACCACTGTCCTAATTTGCTCAATTTCAGCAGTGTCAGATAAGTTTGATCCGTTTGCCCTAAGATGTCGCCCTGAGTTTATAGTTGTGTTTCGTTTGTTTTCGCTCCCCGCAAAATTTAAACAGAGTGCAAAAATGGCATAAATATTCTGTGAATTTAGCTCGGTAAGTACATATTCAAGAAAAATGAATTTAAATTTGAAACAAAACTATTCATTTTTCAGCCAGATGCTTAAAAATTCGCCCCGCTTGATGGCCAGAGACACAAAACAGGTAGTGGCACCGAGCCTGCACCCATCTGAAGCAAATTGCAGGGACATGGTGCTGTGCTGCGGGTGGACATGTGTAGGCCTTCTTCCGGAGGGGAGTCCATTCCGAAGAAACAGGCAGCAGAGACCTGGGGTCCCTTCTAACCGACTGCCAAGTGGTATCCACCCAGTAGTACCGTTATCTTGATAAAAAAGGCTACTACCCTCGATATTAGTTGGTAAGTATACTTTGTATAAAAATGAGCCCATTGGAGCTGGAGAGGGCTAAGTACATTCATGATTTGGAAATAGAAATCCACTATATTCCACCACCAATTCCAACAGATTCGTAACATCTACCATACGGGAAATGTAAGCTTTGCAACTATGGGTAACCTGGCGCATGGAAGGATTGCCTTGATAGCTTCCACTTGAGATGAAATGGATTAAATCAGGGAAGTTAAAATGGGGTTAGAGTTACTAGGACAATATTAGGTTTGAAATTTTTAATGTCTGTAGTGCGAGACTCAATGGCCGCGCATTTAAGGAATGATGCACTGACATCAAATGCGAAAATTTACATTCTCCGGCAATCGTAAATGAATACTGTAGGAATCAAAATGTACAATATTAAATACCTAGTTATTATTTTGCGAAGAAAAAAACGATTGAAGTAGAAAATGTGCGACCATTGGGTCTCGCACGGTATTATCTGTTTGATAAGCATATTACTCATGTCCATCCATTTACTTATGGAAAGTCAAATGCATGTTTTGAATCGATTCTTGTATTGAATACATGTTAACTTATCTTTCATTGTTTTTTTGTAATATGGATAATTTTTTTTTATTTTGTTTGATAGGACACCTAAGCCCATTGTTTTTCCAAATTATATTTCATTTTTATTTATTGAAAAATAAATCAGAGAATTTTTCGTTCAAAATTAACTTTTTTACGGTTTTTAATCAATTAGGTTTTAAAAGAGAAAAGTAGCATGACTATAGTAAGCTAGATTCCAATTAGAATATTTTAGTTGAACATCACATCACCACCCTTTGCAGTACTGGTGGTATTATTATACCTTTGTTTGTAAGTTCCGTTGATCGAAGATTTGACCTTCCGAAAGTAATACGTCTTCTATACGGTCAAGAAGTTGTTTGAAATCAATAAGTATCAATAAATATAACGTTAGGAAACAATTGTGCACCGAATTTCAATTTACTTTTTTTTCAAAAAAAAAAAAATTTGAAATTTGGTGACCAATTGTTTTCTAACGTTCTATTTATTGATATTGTACTCCCAACGAGAATTCAAATTTGCAATGTTAGTTCGATTCCATTTATGTGTTCGGTTCCGTTTGTTTCGTGCAGCATTATAATCTCTAGAGCTGCAATAAGTTTCAGCTATTATGCTAATATTTGCGATATAAGATATATTATTCATATCTGTTTTATTTATTGTTTTATCTAGATTTCAAAAAGTGTCCCGATGTAACCAGCCGAAACCGGCGACGATTCATGCCTGCAGAACGTGGAGTCTAACACGTTTCCAAGTTGGAATCTGGTGGTAAATGATTATTTTCTATGCAGATGTGAGAAACAAAACTGAAATTCTATTTTTCCTCCAGGTCATACGGGTTCCAAACCTAAAGCGTGATCAATATAACTCGATGGAAGCGGAAAAGAGCGTCTAACCAAACTGTCCCAGGCCGACAACAGGAAACAGAAGCCAGCAAAGAAAACCACAACATCATCGAATAGATGGGTGGAAATAGTGGTTTTATAATTGTACAAAATCAGAAATATAAAATGGTGAACCAATATAAATATTATTATTTTTCATTCCATACAGGAAAAACAGATAAGTTGAAAATTATATTTTACTGAAATTTTAGTAATCGGACAAATTTTGAATTGCTAGAGATTTAGCAAACAACTTTTTTTTTTGCTATCAAATTAGTAAACATTTAGTCAGGACACTTTTAGCTATTCTGCTAAAATATTAGTAATTTTTTTTTGCTAAATTGATTGCTAAGTTTCTAGCTGGTCAAATTTGAGCAAAATTTTGCTAAATTCCGGCCTCGAAAATTTTGTGTGTAGACCACATCAGCGCTTATATTTTGGCATCACTGTGGATATATGGATAAAATAAACAAGGAACACGTTCCTTAATTTCTAATCTAAATTCACACAGTAATCTCAAATCAGTCAAGGGTTTTTTTTTTATTTGACGATTAAAAAAACCTTCGCAAATAACTAAATTCATTCAAGTCACAAAAAATTTACTTATTTGCGGCTGTTTTGACTCATTTATATGAAACGAGTCTTTTAATGAAAATGAATTTAACTATAATACACCTTTTTATTATATTCATACTTAAAGTATTTACAGCATTCCCGATAAAACAAAATCTTTCTCCTTTTTTTTTAGAAATACCTCTGCTCATTATGTTTCAGATGGAAAATTACTTGTTTTTTTCGAATATTATAAAAATTATAAATTACCCAAACCGGTACCATTTCAGTTAAGGTCCAAACTTTGCGGATTATCTCATTTTGGTTGGTAACAGCGAAATGTTTAAAAATTGAAATCTTTTTAAATATGTTATGATTTTTGGGTTTACAAAAAAAAATTAATTAAATCGCTTATTAAAGATAGAAAACCGGTAAATAGAGCTTTCGTCACTTTATTATTGTTTTTAGTAATCGGGAATTTCGTGAAACTAAGCGGGAAAAGTCAGGAAAATGCGGATAATCAAACATTGAAATTGAGTAGCCACCCTGCTCGAAGTTTCGGCTTTTTGACCTCATATAAATCACCCAAAGTGGGGCCAAAGGAAATCAGAAAAACCGATATTTTAATATTGATGCAAAATGGCTCAGAAATGCATGAAACGTCGTTTTACCTAGAAAAAAAAATTTTGGTCAAAAATCGACCTTCTGAGACGTTTTTCAGAAAGCCGGCAATTTTCCGGAAAACCGAATAAGTCCCAGAAAGTCGGATTTTGGCCCAATTTTTTTTCTAGATTAAATACCACATCTCAACGTTTCATGCTTTTCTAAGTCATTTGGCATAAAAATATAAATTTTGGCTTTCCTAATTTTCTTTGGTGGTTGCCCCTTAGGTGATTTAAAAAAATTTTAAGTCGATTTTTGACATTTTTTCACACCAGGTTTTGACGTTTTATGCATTTTGATGTCATTTGGCGTAAAAATTAAAATTTCGATTTTCCCTATTCGCTTTGTGCTCCCTTTGGTGATTTTTGAAGGTCAAAAAATGAAAACTTTTAGCACCTCTGAATCAAGTCCGATTGAGTCAGTCAGTGTTTTGGACTAATCTACAAAATGTATATAGTCGGTTTTCGAAATTCGATCATGAAATTTTTCCCATACATCCATTGCCACCCTTACGACCATGTATGGCGAGTGACTCAATGGAAATTCTTACTAGAGTAGTTTTTTGACGGTCGCCATAGAAGGACAAGATGACAATTGTGGTTATCTCCCATTAAATTTGTTCAAGTTTACCTTAAAGAACATTCTCGTTACGTTTACGTTTTTAGAGTTAGTTTAATCCAGAATGTGTCCATAATACGTTTTAATGAGCACATGATTGTTAGAAAGTTATTAATCAGCAACGCTGAGAAGATGATGCCTCCTCAGTTCCAAGATTTGCACACCCTTTACCACCTTATGTGAGTGCTTGGTTCCCGTTTGAAGTTTATTCTATTTTTACCACATTCCTACCCGGTAATCTAATCTCTGCCGGTCGGTTGTCTATATTTAACATGACAACTTTCCTCTACCAATGACGAGAACTTACCGCAAATTTCCAGGTATGTACCTACATAGGTACTTTGTAAACTAATTGATGGGCACCTGGGGGGAGAAAAATCTCCATCCACCCATATGGAAGTGGTATTGGTACAACATTCTGTAATAGGATCGTCAATTATCAACCGTTCTAAGAGCGGCGGGCCCGAGAAACCGAAATCTGCCTCTGATAGTTCCGTCTCGGATCGGGGAAGCCTACTGGCGCCAGATGAGTAAGTTATAAAAAGGTAAAACGACTCTTGACTTGGCTAGCTGGGAAAACGACGACTGACTGGTCTAAGTACATAAAACTTCAACGATTGCGAAATGGTCGAAAACCAACAACAACATAAACAGCTCTAAAATAAAGAAGCATTAGAACGTTTTTATGTTAGAATCGTGCGATCACGATAGTTAACTGGGGAAGAGAATTCAGAGAATGACCACCAGCAGCACCGTCAGAACTAGTCGTCATCGTCTTGTGTATGATCCTTGATGACTATTTGCGATTACTTGTAATGGGAACAACAACAAGAACCACAACATTCTAACTTAGCAATTGATGACGACGACGACGACCTGTTTTGAAGTTGTTGGATGGTTAAGCATAGTATAACCGAAAGATGCTGCTCGGGCTTCCCGATCTTTTAAAATATCGACAACGTACATATGTGGGTTCTGGGATGGGTCACCGGATTCTTGAGGCTCTCTTAGCCTTAAGTGGTCAAGGTGGTTCCGCCCCGATTAAGTTGTGCAAGACGAGACATCCATTGTCGTAGTCGTCGGGTCATTAGGTTGAAATGGCGCCGCCATTTGTTTCCGAATTCCTAAATGAAGCCTTGATCAATTTGTTTGATTTCTTTGAATTTTAGGGTGGGTTTTCCCTCTGCGCTTTACTAAATTAGGTTCGGGCACTTCGCAGTGAAGTGATCTTGCAGTTTTTTTTAACTGCATTTTGACAGCGTGCAGCTATTCGGTCATAACTGAAGTGGTATTTTGCTTTCGTGCTCATCCAAATCACGATTTGCTTGCTTGTTGGTCAACGACACTTGTTTTATCAGCTATTTTTTCCTCGGATTCAATGGTCATAAAAAGTTCACGACCAACCGGAGTGAAAATGCAGTGCTAGAAAACTACAAGGTTTACAACAATATGCTTCCGGGGCTCATTCGAGGCTGCGCAAACTGTTTGGGGCCGTTCGCAAAGACGCACATTAGTGAAAGTTTAATTTTCGGTACGATTCTTGCGACCGTCATAAGCCAAGCTAGTCAGTGTCCAAGCTAAACAATTTCGGGTTCGTTTCTGTGTTTTTTTTTTCGCGCAAGTCTCTGTACCTCCAGGATGGTCGCCGATCGTCCAGTTGAGTCGAGTTGAGGTGCCTGAACCAAATTGACCATTGTCACGTCTCTGGCCGTGAGGCAAAAGATTTGTCGTTTTTTAATGTCAGTTTATTACTGCCGTTTTGCCCGGTGATTTT
This sequence comes from Uranotaenia lowii, assembly GCF_029784155.1. NCBI lineage: Eukaryota > Metazoa > Arthropoda > Insecta > Diptera > Culicidae > Uranotaenia > Uranotaenia lowii. The sequence continues at coordinate 7,064,184 of NC_073691.1, forward strand.
GTCATACAGAAACCGACAACTTTCGTTGTCACTTTCGATCTTGACCATCGTGGGTTGTCACGAAATTGTTGATGACCGGTATGTCACGCGGCGAGCGATCAAACCTGCTCAATCCCGGCGTGGCCAGAAGACACTTTCTTTCCTGTCAACGACCCGTCGATCGTCAATCAGGAACCGGTGCTTTTGCTTTCGTTTGACCGATTTCGACACTGACCAAGAGCGATGATCTGCTGCCCGCTGATGGATATGCAAATTTTTGCCTCTCTTCTTTGACGAAGTTCCGAAAACTGGAATCGAGGAATACGTCAGTTATTTAGGTATTATTTATTGCGGTATTGTCGTAACGTATCCAATTATATCTCGTAAATAACCTTACGGAATGGGAAAAATTCCAACGTTTCAACTCGGTACTTTACTCTAAAAATTCCTCTCGGTGACTTTAACCATCTCCTTTTATTCCGTATCAAAAACAAAGGCGCCATCGCAATCAACCTGCTAATGGTCTGAAGAGTTTCAAAATCGAACATTTAGTCTTTACCTCATCATTTTTACGACGAATCTTAAATTTGGTCCTTCAAAAAACGTTAATGCCCTCTCTTATCTGGTGTGATTCTGCAAAAAAAACGATAAAAGTCCGCCAAAAAATAGGCGGAACATCATCCAGTCTAATCTGAACCGAACCTGGCGCCTACCTCTGCCGCGAAAGTGCAATCATTTTCCGACAACTTACCCTCGGAATTCCTGCCGCGCCGCCAAGGTCTTTCACCGCAAACAAACCCCACAATCGGAACCGCGAATCGTTTGGCGGCCGGTTCAAAAGTATTGTTGGTTGATTTTATTAGCCAAATAAAATTGTCCGGTTTTACAAACCAGATAGGCAGTCAGGCAGGCCAGAGCGGTCAGTCAGGTCGGCATCTCTTCTTTCTTTTTCAATTTCAACATCATCATCATCATGGGCAAATTTTTCTGGCCCCTCAGGGACACACACTCATTCGGGAAAGTACCATGATGGGAAAACGAACCATGAAATTGTCTTCTTGGCGACCTCTTTTAGACCTTTAATTAAAGAAAATAAATTTGTTAGTGCATTTATTTGTGATCTGAAAAAAATTAACATGGTCAACTAAGTTCTTCTGCTTTTTCTCTTTCAACTAAGTTCTTCCTTAAAAAAAAATAGAGAGGTGTTTTCGTTGTCTTCCCAGCACTTTAGAAAAGGTGGTTCGATTTATATGAAATTTTAGTACCCTGAAGTTTTTGAGACCTAGGATGGGTTATATGCAATGGCTACATTCCCCTGTCATATGAGGAAAGGGAGGGGATTCCCTTACAAAATCAACGTTTTCATATGACGTGGAACAATTTTAAGTGACTTTCATCAAAATTGCTGAAAAAAAGTAAGGATTAACATAAAGAGATGATTATTTGTAATTGTGAAATTTTCGAAACGAGGGGGTCCCATGTAAATTTAACGGCAACTTTTTCAGAACTCTAAAAATTTGTTTTTAAAGATTTTCAACAAATTTGGCAAACAAGTCGTTTTTGATATGATATGTCGATTTATTATATACATACAGCAGCATACAGCAATTTTTTTAGGCTAGAATAGAAGAGGGGGGTGGGGGCTGATAAAAACAAGTTAAAATACTACAAAATTCAGAAATTATTCTTGTTCTTCTTGGTTCCCAAGCCAGTTTTCTCTTTACGAAATAATTAATTTGTTGTATTGGAAACAAACTTAACTAAATTGTTAGCGGATTTTGAAGAAATTTCCACTTTTAAAGAGAAGGAGTTACAATCCCATACAAAAATAATTGTTACACGACACAACTCGGGCAGTTTTTCAATGAATCTAGCACAGTTTTGACTGAGAAGATTTATTGTAATCAAGACGCCTTTTCCGTAGCTCTAGGTTTACAAACTAACAATTCCATTAATTTTACCTAACTACTGGTAATTTTCACTTCAGAATTGATAATTTTGATTGATAAAACTGTGATGCTTAGCATTTTTACCAAACTAATTGTTGACCACTATTAGAATTTCCAGCCAGATTCTTTTCCGTTCTTGGATATGAACGCGAAAAAACTGTAAAATTCTGGTAAATTTAGCTAAACTACCACTTATATTTTTACTGACGCGCCTCTTAAATTTACCAATCAAATTATGAGTTAGATTATTTCTTGGTTATCCGTTGAGTTGCCGCGATTATTACGGCCTCCTTCCCTACTAACCTAGATAAACTTGTAAAAGAAAAAAGCCTTTAATAAACAAGTTGTAAATGAAAAAATCTTGGCGCAAAAGCGATAAAAACTTTAAAGTTTCGGTAATTTTAGCTAAACTACCAAAAAGTTCCGACCAGATAATCTGTAATATTGACAGGAAAACTGCAAATGTTAGTTTATTTACCCGAAACCTTTGTTCATTGAACCACACAATTTATCAGCTAGATTAACTCTCGCTCGAGTGTTTAAAATTAACACGCATTACCTGTCAAATTAATCGAATGTTGACGGAAAAAACTACATGTCTCTTGAAGTTTACCGAACATTTTTTTAAATTTTTTTTCGAACGAAACATCAGCTCTAGCTGCAGAACGTGAACGAATTGCAAAATTCTGTTTACTTCCGTTGAATTACAGGAAATTTTCAACGTAACAATCGGTAATTTAGTCTAGAAAAACTGTAAATTTGCGGTAGTTTTTTTCGTATTGCTTGTTAATTTTACGTTACGAACCGTCCTGTAGATTTTTTCTCATTTTTGTAACACAAACTGTAATATTCCGGTTATTTCAAACCATCGGTAATTATTTTTAACCGGTATGTAATTGTAATTGGAAAAAAACACTTAATATTAGGTAATTTTATCCGAATAGTGATTCGGAAAAAAAAATATATTCGGAAAAAAATTTGTCACTTGGAGTTGAGAAATCATTAGGGGGTGGTGTGTTTTGAAAATCATTCAAATTTTCAATAAATTGAAACAAATTGTACAAAATATTGTATGCAACAATATTGCATACAATATATATTGCAAGTGATCGAAAAATCAAGTTATTAAAGATCGAAAACTTGAAAAAAAACGCGAATATAAATAATTATGGAATTCCTATCTTCTACGTTTTGATTTTTACTCTTTCAATGTTTTGAATTTCCGAATACAGTACTCGCTCGGTAATCGGACGCTGCCTTTATTGCTGAGCCATAAACCTCGAACTGAAATGTTTTAATCCTTCGTTTCATGATTTTTTATTTTTCCTTGAAAATCATTTTAAACAGTTGAAAATGATGAGTACATCAAGAAAAAAAATTAGAATACGGTTTTCCATTTTTCCATACATTAATTGTAGCAAATTTGTTACTTTATGAAACGATGGGGTAATAATTTATTGACTAGATAGAGTAGCCAATTGGAATTCCCTAAGCCCCCAAAAACGTCCGATTAACGAGCTTGTCCGATAAAAAAGCGTCCAATGAACGAGCGAATACTGTAATTTTGTGAAATTTTCAATTAAAACCTTAAATTTTATTTATCTCACAAAAGAGTGCCAAGAGAAAAAATTGATATTTGTTCCGGCCTTATTGAATTTACCAAACGAATTATCAGCTATTTCAATTCTAGCTCTATAACGAAAACAAAGTTTCAAATTCCCGTAATTTTTGTTGAACTACAGTACTCGCTCGATAATCGGACGTTGTTGGGATCAGAGGGTGCGTCCGATTGCCCTAAGGTGCAAAAGAAAACATCGTTGAGCTCAAATTTTAAAAAAATAAATTGACCTAAAGAAGAAAATTGTCAACTGGAGGAATATTGTTTGAGGCAATTTGCATGTATAGAATAGCAAATTGTTCGGCCCTCAAAATTGTCCGATTTCCGATCTTGTAACCGTCCGATTAACGAGCGAGTCCTGTACTTGTAATTTTTCTCTGTACAGTCTGTAATTTTGACATGACAAAAAAGCACATTTTCGGTCACCGAGCCACGGATAACTAACTTTAACAAAAAAATTAAAATTATCTACTATTTATATTTCCCCATGCTGTAGTAAGCAAACATGAACAAACTGTAAAATTTCGACTTTTTTAGCCAAACTACAAGTAATTTTGCATCGAATAATCTGTAATGTTGACTAAAACAACTGTTAATGTCCTGTTTTTTTTACCAAAACACACTTCTTTAAATAAAAACTTTTTCATAGGTTGATTTACTCCTGCTCTAGTGCGCGATCGTGAATAAACTTTAGACAATTTTCCACGAATCAATCATAAATCTTGATTGAAAATATGTAAATGTCCACTAATTTTCACTGAACCACTTTGTCATTTTACTTTGCTCTGGTACGCAAAAAAATCGAAATTCCGGTAATTTTCAATCGAATAGTCTGTAATTTTGAACCTTGCGTCTGTGCGCGAAAACGAATGAACTGTAAAATTCCGGCAAATTTACCTAAACTACCGGTAATTTTCCACTGAACAATCTGTGATTTTGTTTGGTCAGTTTCATCAGATGACAAGCCCCATGTTGTACTGCACAAAGGAGAAAATTCAATAGTTTTCACTTCGGTTTAAAAAAAATTGGCTGATTTTCACTAAACTACCAGTAATTTTAGTCCAAACATACGGTAATTTCGACCGAGAAATTTTTAATATCCGGTAAGCTTCTTGGTAATAAATGTAAATTTTAACAAAACTAGCAATTAAATTTACTCAATTAAAAGTATTCTTGCCCTTGCCAAAAAGTAAGGAGTGTATTCGAAAAAAATGCAACACTGTTTTGTGAATAACTTTTGTTTACATGAACGGAAATTGATGGAATTTTCACCGAAGCTGCCGGAGAAATGTTTACATGTGCAAATTTTTGTGACGTTCTGATTAGGGGTTTTAAAGATAGCGTCATATAAAGAAGTTGTTCGACTTTTATTTTTAGGCACCACATGCGCCACCAATAATGTATACCTTGAACCACCCTTTTTTTCTAAATCATGGCTTGATTAGTCGAAGTTATGACAACTTTTGACGATTGTTCCCCTTAGGCACAAAAACAACATATTCGACTTTTTATCATTCCACCACAGTTTTTGTGTGATGGCACGATTTCAACTAAAACAGAGTATATAATTTGTGGGACCTATTGAAGTGCTATTGCAGGGAAACGGTTGCATTTGGAGGCAGTCTTCTTTATATATTTAGCTATTCATCGTGTCAATCGATATGAATAACTGACTGATTTGTAAATTCCACAGATCGTCAGCCTCCTAAAGAAGTGGACATAAAATAACAGAAAGATACAGGCGAAACATGTCAAAAAAAAATTTCTGACTGGAATCCTGCCAGGTGCCCGCTAAAGGTTGCTGTTTATTATGTCCACATATTTTCTTTATTTCACTCAAAGAAATTTACCTTTTTATCACTTCTCCTGTTGAAATTATCGGATTCCGCTCGAAAAAATCTCTCACATTCCTTTACTTCACGGAATCAATAATCTTCACTTTTTCAAATTTCAGCTCACTGTAAGAACCACCACGACTCCTTTTTCTTGATCCTGCCCAAAGATTAGCTTCTGTTTTGTGAGCAATCTAAAATCACTTGACAGATTGTTGCCAAATTTTGTAGACGTACACATTACATTACTAGGTAACTTCACTGAAAAGTTATTAACAAAACAAAGTGTTGCATATTTGTCGAATACACTCCTTACTACCATTTGTCCAAGCGACGATAACCTGATAAAAAGGCTTTTGTTAAAAAAATGCCAATTCTAGAAAATGATCAAAACAAACACTTTTATTCAAAGTAAAAAAAATCAACGAAACCCAATCCGGTGCTAGGCCCTTGGCAGCAGCAGCCAGCTTGGATTCTAAACCGGATCGAATTTCCGCTCCGCAACGAGTTTTCAGCAAATTCGATCGAACGAGGGAACCCAATCTGTGGCTGGCTACCTCCTAACGGATGCGGTCGTCAAGAAACCAAGAGCCCGCGACAACGCAGACGCCATCAACTAATGAGCGGTTTTATGACCGATGCTCCGCTCATGATGGGTCTGTGTGTTTGAGTATGTGGTTAATTTTAATGATTATCTGCAGCTTCTACTGAGGGGCCCCCATTTCTTGGATATCGTATTCATTTGCAAATTTCGTCCCGGTCCCGGTCCCGGTGATCTGAATGTGGGGATCGGAGGTGCACTTTTTCCATTTTCTTAATTTGAAACATGTTTCAATCATACACTTCAATTGTGACGGCATTAGTTGGGAATGTGCATTTAATTAGAGAAGAAATTCATAAATCGATTTATAGTTTCCGTTTCTTGGAAAGTGGTTTTGCCAATTTTCTTTGTCCTCAAGCTCTGAAGACACACACGCGGGGCCCGGCCGTAAATTAGACTCCCAGCAGGGTGGCCTTTCAGGCGGAAATCTAGGCCACTCGAAACTTCCCGTGGAATTGTTCTCTTTCAGGTGAACAATACCGGATCATTGCGGGCATTTGTGCGTTGTATCTAAATCATCATCAGAAAAATTCCGGTGAATGTGGGGGCAGCCTTTTTTTGTCTTCCTACTCCTAGTAAGAAAGCAGTACGTCATCCGGTGGATCATTCACATAAATCCCGAAAGGTGATTTGTAACACGGGGCACCATAAAGAACGCAAATTCCCCATCCGACCAAGAGATTCATCTCAATATGGTGCGAGATTCAATACCAGAGGACTCCAAACTAACTACTGGTGCTTCGCTTCCTTGCGGAGGGATAATAAAAAAGAAGCATAACCAAGTTGGCAATCATGTGAGCAATCCGACTGACTTTCACTGACTGGTAAATCTACAATCGGCCGCCCCAAATGCGGGTCAAGTCAGGCAGTTAGCAGCTAGCAACAGCAACCGTACAACATGAATGGTTACGAACATCAATCTGCAAACAGCAAAACAGGATTGAGTTACATTTGATGGTAATCTGGTGGCGGTGGCTTATTGTACTGGCAATTGATGGCCAACAGTGGATTTCACTGCTGGTAAGTGAAAGTGAGGGCGTATAAACATAGATGCATGTTGGTCAGGGAATCTCGGAGTTTCGATTCCTGTGAAACTTATAGTTAGATTTGAATTTTCATCTGTTTAGAATTCATGAAAAAATGAGTTTTTAGAAGGATGTATGTTCGACTGTTTTGGAAAGCAATTCGACTGTTTCTCTCTGCTTTTATTTATGGCTAACTTAGCCGGCTAGTTTTTCCCTTACATCCTGCTTTAAAAAGTATTGTGTCCAGAGCTGCAAATTATCAGTGTCAGACAGCCAATATCAGCCGACTTTGATACTCCCCCTTATTCTGCGCCGCGCGTGAGGTGACGATAGTCGAGTCGAGTCGGAGTCGCGTGAGTCTTGTCACCTTATTCCCGAAACCGATGTGACAGGGCATACGATTTGTAACTCACGGTGACTACTAGATTAGGATAATAACTCAAAAAGTTAATTCTAAAAGACGTTTCTCACCTACAGCGACTACTGGAATCGGGTGACTCGACTATCGTCACCTCACGCGCGGCGCAGAATAAGGGGGACTGCTTAGCATGTCTATGTCATGCGATACTGATTTTTGGTCAGCGACATAAGCTTACAATGTCATAACCAAGTTGAATGAACGACATCGTGCTTGCTATAACTTTTTACTTCTTACAGCCAACAACTACATTTTTTCAACTGTTGCGCGACTTATAACGTGAAAATCCCTCCCAACCGAATAAAAAAATGATATATAAAAGATAACTGTACATGTGATGCGAGTGGAGGGCAAAAATGTCATTCAATATTGATATTGCTGCCTGACTCACATTGTAACTTGGTCATTCAACTGGTAGACGACTTTGATATTCTTTCGATAACATTGACTACTAGACGTTGCACACAGGAGTATTTCACCTAAAAACCTGACCAAAACTCAAAATTAAAATTTTATTAGTAACTTTAATGTCAATGTTTATTTGATTCTTGAATAAATTTAGCACCATGTACCGGTCAGTTTTTTGACATCTGATTTGTTTATAAGCTGTAGCAGCTGTCGAAAATTTAGTATTTTTATGAGATAGAATTTTTCTACAAATCGTTGAATCAGCGCGACTACGTCATATCAACGAATAAAACTTTCTTAAGTGACTAAACATGATAATTAGAAATGGAAAACTTCAATGGATGGATGTTTAATAATTTTAATTATAATAGATAAAATACGATGACTATAGAGACAGTACGCAGTGCTTTGAAAATTATTTTAATTATTTTTTGTTTTAAACGTTGATTTTTTTACAGATTAGTGTTTTTGTTTATGTTCCCAGCGAGTCCCGGCAAAATGTTTGATATCATTTGAAAATTGATAACTTCAATAATCATGTGCAAAAGAAAAAAATCGCGCAAACTGGTGCAATTTTAATATTTTTAAGTTTGAAGTTTAAAAATATTGATAGTTTCTTCCACAGAAAAGTCACCTAGGTCTTCGTTTATTTTAATTTAAAGCTCAGTGAAATGTATGTTCTTTTTTGAATATTTTCAATTATTATTTCACTTTTAAAATTAAATAAAAAAAAATCTTATTTTTTTTTTATTTTATACCTTTTTTAACCAGGATTATCTTTTATGTCATATAAATGTAAGAAAATTTCTTAAAGGAGATAATGAAAAATTACGAAAACGCTAAAAAATATATTAAGATATAAAAAACGTTTGATAACTCAAAATAAACGCTTTTATTGACTTCAAACCTAAAAGATATTTTTGGCCAACTTTTTCTTCTACGTACTCCTGTGTGCGTTGGTCAGGATGGAACGATATTTACTAAAATTTACTAACCTTGATTGTATCATATTAGGGATTCCAAATATTTGGATACCATTTCTTATGAAAATCACTTGAAAATCGTCGCTTATTTCAAGTTGATTTTTGTATACAGTATAAGCCGTTAAGAATGCCAAAAATATCAGCAGTCTTTTTTGTCGGTATATTAGCTCTAACTTTCATCTGTCAATTGACGTTAACAATGCAGTAGAATAGTATACGCTACATATCGACAAGATGTGCACAAAGAAGATAGTGACCAATTTGCTTCTTGTCCAAAAATATCCCAAGCAAATTGCGGTGGCTGTAGCATTAGAGTGAGTCGATTTGGGGTAATTTTTGAAATTCTCAAACTCTGGGTTTAACAAGCTTCGTTTCGGTTCAAAACTTATCCATGATTTTTTGCAGAATTTTTAAGTAACGTTCACATGAGTAAATTTGGAATTTTAGGTTTGTATGGGAAAATTGATTATTTTGTACTGAAAAATCAACATCGTTTCTGTGAGAAGTCCTCATTCCGATGCATCAGGTATGGTTCCTCTCAACCGGCAGGTAGAGGTTCTAATCTCCTGGCTGTACTCAAACTTTTCCAGAGTTAAAGGATTTTTTTTATTATCTGATGGGTTTGCGCCTGGGGTCCTCAGATATTCTCCAAAATTGAAAATTTTGTTCATTTTTAAGACTTTAAAAAACATGAACAAATGTTGCAAGTAATACCATTGTATAGCTCATTTCATGATGCAATTTAAGAGTTATGAAAGAAATTATGACAATAAGTCTCTGTTTTGCATCGAAAACAAACAATGGTTGAACAACTGCACTCACGTATACAGTTAGCGCGCTTTTAACAACACGGTACTTTTAGGCATATTTTAAAGGTTACTTACAATTTTTTAATTTTTTAAAATTTTTTATTTGAAAAGCTGGTAAAATTTCAATGCGCTTTGATGTAGATTTCCATTTGAAAATAACAGAGTTGTATAGCTTTGAAATATGGTTTTATTTTATTTACAAAAGAATCTAACCAAATGTAACTCGAAAAATAAAAATGTTAGAAATATGAAAAATACATGTGTTTTTAAGGTCCTAAAAATGAAGCCAATTTTCAATTTTGGGGAAGGTCTGAAGACCCCCGGCGCAATTTGTCAGATAAATCCCCTTATGCAAGTTTGAAACAATACATGAAAGCTTGAATACAAGACAGGAGACAATGCAAACCTTGCATACAAGAACTTGAATCGAAATTTGGACTTCAAAGCAAACATTGCATGAAAGCTTGTATGCGCTACTCAAATTTTCGTCTTTTTGGTGCTCAATATCCAATCTGATTGAATTATTATCTTGATATAATGAAAGGGTGATACAATTTAGTTATTCAAGTATGGACTTTCAATTATTATCTATTTAAGATATTTTAACATCCTAGGAGTTATCCTATCCTAGTTATATATCATTCTGATATGAAAAAATTGAATATCAAAAATTGTCATCTTGATATAATTTAGTTTTTCTGTTCTCATCGGGAGCCTCCAAGAGGCAAGTGACTTTTAATACACCAAGTCATCTTGATGTGCTAGCTAAATTAATAAATTAATTAATTAATAATATGTATTGCGTAAAACAAATTAATTGGAATAAATTGCACGAAAGCTTGTATGCAACAAAATTGCGTACTATATCATTGCACAAAAACTATGAGTCAAATAATTTTTTATCAAAAAATTCAATGAAATGATTAACACAAAATGTGAAATAACTCTTATCTTCCAAAATTTGTGTTTTGGTCTTTTAATCTTTCGATTATTTGAATTTTTTTCCGAATTTATTCCCCCCTTCCGGTTTTTTTTGGGAATTTAGAAGAGAGGTGAGTAAAGAAGAAATTGATGTTTATTCCAGCCTTAGAAGAAAAACATTGCTGAGTCGTGTCATGTCTAAAGTTCGATTTTGTATGGGAGCCCTCCACCTCTTGTTGACAATTTTCACAATTTTGAAAATCCAGTTAATCTCTACTATTCTGAGAATTTTAGCATTTTATATAGTTTTGACAATGCTGTCAATTTATTTGACAGTTTCGACTATTATGAAAGTTTCACAGTTTTGGAAATCCTGACAATGCAAACAGTTTTCTGTCAATATGTAATTGTTTGATTTTTTTTTTACAATTTGTATAATTCTGATAGTTTTGACAATTTCGACTATTTTTACAATTTTGACAATTGTTTGAGTTTGAGATTCAATAATCTCATACTGATTTGTGAACCTTTGAAGTTTATCAAAATAACAAGCACCATCTCACCAGCCAAAGGCGAGGCGCCCGATGAAATTGGAGCGTATCAGATAACCGAGGAGGTGTTGCTTGAGATTTATACGTATGGGACGACCCCCTCCTAGAGTTGTAGCCACATGGGAGGATGATGATGTCGTCGTCTTCGTTCGTCCGTCGTTCTTGAGAGGTTCTGCATTCCCCCAAGAGTTATGTCCATGACATTCGACGCAACAACTAACGGGTAGAGTCCAGAGAGAGACTAAAGGTTCCTCGGCGCTACGGGTTTGTTTTATACTAGATACTGTATTTCCAAGGAACTGTCCCTCGCGACAATTTAGAAAAGAATTTTTCAAATGTGCAACCCGCCCTTTCCCGGTAAAAGAAAACGCTGCCGGCAGCTAGCTAGCTAGCGCATTTGGCTTGGCGATATGTGCAAAATGAGGAAAAAAAAATTCAATCCAACATCGACGTTCCGCAACTATAGAGCTGTATCGAACAGCTGCTGGTGGAAAGACGCCATCGGGACGTGATCTATTCCCACCCTGTTTGGTGCGCAATTTGTCGATTCTCCATCGCGCGTCGCTGCCACCCAGGCCCAGTCCCTGGAGGAAACGCGAAAGGTGCAAGGTGAAATAATCGAAATTCCTTACTGTTATAGTTTATATGATCTTTCTTCTCGTTGGACTCTGGACTGTGTCCAAGTCCTACGGTTGGTTGCCTCTTTTCTAAAACTCCCGGGGGCACATACACCCAGGAACACATACAAAAACATACGTGCCGCGGAATGGTACAATTTCATGTGCTTTGGCTTATTTATGCTGGAGCGTTCACGGTTTTCGGGGGGGCTCCCTAGATTGTTGGTTGGTCCATTCCTAGGGCAAATGGGTCCGGCATTTGGGACAGAGCAGGTGAATGTGTGTAGAGATCGGAATTAGAAATTCAAATATGCGCCACTGGGCTTACGACGACGACGACGATCGAAAAACCATAGTCGCCATTATCGACATCATCGGTGGGCAGACGACAAATGGTTGGTGAAAAGAGATGCTCGAACCTCGAAACCAATTGGGACCGATTCGATGGGTTCGGTTTGGAGTTTTATGGGTTTCCGAAATAGGGACACCTTTTGGCGCGGACTTGGCTGTCCGCTGATTAGTGGATCGAGTTTTCTGGGGCTGTTGAAGTTCGGAAGATCAGCAAGAAAATCGAAGAGGAAAAAAAAAACGTAAAACGGTGCTTACACACATGGGTGTTGTTATGGGGACATGACAAGAAAAAAGGGAAATGAGGGCGCAACTCCCTTGAGCAATGCTGAATGTTTTTTTTGTCTCTGTTGCTCGATCTCGCAAGAATTGCAGATTTAGGTAACGATGATACGGTGGTGGCCTGATTTTTGTCCGAATTTATATTGGTTACAGTCCGCTTAGTCTTACGACTTCAAATTTGAAACAGAATAATCTCGAGTAGGGTACATGTACTCTACACTCTACACTCTACACAATTTAATTCTTCATGTAACGTGCGCTTTCAAATTTTCTTCGACAGATGTGATTGCTTACTTGTCTAGAGTGCAGTAAAAATAAGTTTTGGCATGAAAACTGTGATTTATTTGGAATAAAAGCTTTCAAATTGTGAACTCAAATGCTCCTAATTTTGGCCCCCTGTACCGAATCTTGGCCGTTTCTGAATTCCTCAAACTCTAAATCGCTATGTATAGCTTTCCATACGTGCAAGTGAGATGTCATTACATCGTCAAACGGTTGCATTCTGATTCTGTTTCGAAAAAAAAGTCTTATACTGTGCTTAAATTTTAAAATTTGAGCAGAAATCTAAAAGTAGTTTAAACGAAGTGTTTTTACTTCCCGAAATCGGTTGGTCGTCACAAGAAAAAAAACCCTTGATGTTTTTTTTTATATCGATCTGGTTATTTTTGTCAGGACAACACACTTTTTTTTGCACCCAAAAATTTCCAATTGAAAAACTTCTTGGTTCCATTCGCTTGATTAGTTCTCGAGAAATACAAAAAATGAGAGCCTTCTTCATTCAAGTCTCCTCACCCAAAGAATGAAGAGGTCTCAAAGCGTCCTAATACATTTTTTAATATTCAAACAACCTTCAATGGGCTTGTGATATAACTCAGTTGGCAAGTCAGTTGCTTCCTGAGCCGATGTCCGTGAGTAAAGAGAGTTGTACACGTTGTACCGGATAAGTTTTTCAATGACTGTCCGCCAACTGCATCGTTGGAAAATTTATCATCGGAAAATGGACATTAAACTATTTAAAAGTGTATCAAAGTGATGGCTGGGGTAAAGTGTAAAAGTTTCCACCGTCAAAATCCCGGTGGAATATATTAAACTTCATGAAAAGAGTTGCTCAACGAGTGGGACAAGGTTTTTTTGCTACCCAATTCCGGCCGGAAACGTGTTTTTTTTTTCGAGATCGTCATTTTTTCCGGAAAATTAGCAGTTTTGATGTGAAAATATAAGTTGTATACGCGGAAAATACTATCGCCTTATGATCGGGAACGGTTTTCATCGATTGTGCGTATTGGCTTATGGTGAAAACAGTTGAATTGTGATGATCTAAGAGAATTGGTATCTTGAAAATAAAGTGTTGTGCGATTGAAGGGGGAACGCAGTTTTATCCGGTATCTGTTCAGAGACAGTGTAGAAATTTCGAATCAAATCATCAGGAAACAAAATACAAATACGAAAGAGTGTACGCTGGTTGGCTTTCGATTGCAGTATTGTTGGATAAAACAGAAAGTCACTTGTAAATTGAAAACAAGGAAGTGCATGTTTAAAATGAAGATTGAATTTACTAAATTGGTGTTCTATAGTGACTCATGGTGGTATTAGAAAGTGTTTTTTTTTCGTTACCTCTACATGTGGTACGGTTTACCCACGCATGTTTTTCGGTTGTTAACGATGACAACTTTCGGCTTACTATGATTTGCTTTCTGGACCATTGGAAAATGGAGTTCCAGTATAGATAAAATAAATTATGGAATTGGTGGAAATTTCGGATCATGATTTTACGTGTGCAACAATGATATGAAGAAGAAATTTCACAAAATTGTAAAAAGTGGGGAGGGGGGTTAATGATAAATCTGTGGGTTTCTCTGGGGGAGTGAAAGAAAACTTGTCGCTTACATTCCCAAAGCACAATGGAGACTAGCTGCACAAAGAGAAGTATCCTTCATATATTTTAACTTTTGCAATGAGGTGTTTCTATATAAGGCTTTTTGATAAAAATCAGTCATGCTTAGGCTTTTAATAAGTTTAATATTTCAAATTTTTGTCTAATTATATCTTTCAAATACAGCAAATGTGCCAACATCAGCTTTTCGAGAAAAAAATTAACAAATTGACGGCCCCATCAGCTCTCTACAAAAATATTATTTTGTTTTTTTTTATTTCTATAAAACCAAACATCCTTCAGATAACTTTGTAGCATCAAAATGGAGGTCTCCCAATGGACCCCTTCACTCATCTCATAACTCCATTTGTTTACATTTGGTGCATTTAATAAAATCGAATCATATATTGATTGCACGAGGAAAGTCACACATTATATATTACAATATATTTGTGTTAAAAATTTGAATTAAATCAAATTTAATGAAAACTGCAAAAATTTGAAAGCTTGTTGAAGGCCTTTGGGATTATCTAATGAGTAAACTTATATTCTATGATTAGGGTTAATTAAAAAACTTTTCGAGCTCTAAACAGACTTCGAAAGGTTTTTTGTTCTACTAATATTTTCCGTTTCTCTTTTTTATTTCCAAGAGCGAGTAAAGGCGCTTTATCCTTGGTCGATGACCAGAAATGATTGTACTCTGAAATCCAAAACAGTTAAAATATAAAGCTTAGATTTTAAAAAATCCTTATGTTTATCAAATTCTTCAAAATGAAAATATTTTGGGTTTTGTGATTTCTTTGAACGAAATAAATCATTTCCAGCCACTGAAGAATTGTCCTAGTGATTGGTGAAGTTACTTCACATTACCCATGGTTTGTTCATCAAGGAGCATTTTTCTTAGCATGCTTCCAACGATACTGCCCATTTGAAACGTATGGTACTGGTGGTCCACGTTTCTTCTGTTCCTGTGTTCCAGATGTCTTTGCGTTCTCTGCTCCACAGTGGGCCCGGCCGTTTATGTTGTCTATTATTTTAATGTTTTTATGTTAACACAATGGAAAACATGAGCAAAGACAAGAAGAATAATAATAATATTTTATTATTCTCCGGGATCAGACATAAGTTCTGGCTGTGGAAGTACGATTAGTGACTGTCCGCCAACTGCATCGTTGATATAATCGCATATGACATTAAGATGTTAAAACGACTATAATCAAAACAAAAAAAAAACCCCGCATGTCAAAATTAGTTTTTCAATCAAGATTAGTTTCCTAGTTATGGTAAAAATATTTTCTCTTATCTAAATGACCTCACAAGCTAAATTGGTTTCATTTCCTTGAATAGTGCTCGAGTTAGGCAAATTAAAATTGTAAGGATCCCCTCCCCTTTTCTCTTTTTACTGGAACAGAAGGGGGTTCTTTAACCATAAAAGCAACAATTCTCGTACCCAAATAGCCTCACACGTCATATTCAGATAAATTTTCTTTATTATTTCAAGAGTTAAAAAAATATTGTATGGGAGCCCCGCCTCCCTTTATTAAATCTCCATCTCTCCTCACTGGAAGAAAGGCAAAGTCTCGAATTAACATAGAAACATTTAAACCATCCAATGCCGTATCTGGTTCCTTTTGCTTGATTTGTTCTTGAGCATTGTGAAACTACTTAAGAGGACCCCCCCCCCTTTTCAGCCTCTTTTTCTAGAGGTTCCCTTGTATAAGGAAACCATAAATGTTTCTATGATGCATTCCTGGTTTCAAATCCCCTCAAATGACACATATGTTTTTGTTTCCTTTGCACAACTCGAATTATGCCAAAAAAATATATTGGAACCCTCCCTCCCCTTAACTCCCCTTCTGACTAGAAAAATCAATTTATTCACAAAGTGAATTTTTCTTTTTTATCTGCTTTCGATTACAGAACAATGTATCACACTAATGTTGAAAAAACTTTTGTTACTGATTAAGGTAATGCCGACTGAAACATCTTGTTCGGCTCCCCTTACATAAGGCGCTTATTTTTATACATTCTAAGAGAAAGAACAGAAAACAACAAAAAAAAAACTTAAGAAACGCACGCAATCCAACACCACCGCATCCGTACCAGAGAGCTGGCCCGCGCACCCTTCGGGATCTCCTCCGAGGGGCGGATATGAAGACAGCCAGCCCGAACCTCCTTGGTGGGAAACCATGTTCGACAATTTGTAAACAAATGCTCTGCCAAATTAACCGGAATCATAAATCATCCAAGGCTGTCCGGCCAAGATCGGCTTAACAGCCCTCACAGGTCCCTGGAGCAACCTGAGCCCCTCCGAGCGAGCGAGCAAGTGAGGAGAATTCTGTTTTGTTTGTTTGCGCGCTCCCATCATGCAAAGTTTTTCGCAGAACTGACGTGGTCTGACCCCTACCCGAGGAGGGTGTTAATGAACTTTGCAACAAATTCTAGAGGATCGCGCAAACTGATTTGTTGCAGCAAGTGAGGATGTTTTTAATTTCGCATTTTGAAGATGACATTGACCTTAGATTACCCGACCGGCAAATGGCGACGGCAAGGCAGCAAATCGAGTGATGTAATTCACCCGAACCGATCGTATTTCTTAAGTTGTAAGAGCGTGTAATTTTATAACAGCACACACAAGCGGATCATATCATCAGTCATAATCCAATTATAATATCAAATCAAAGGGAACGCGGGAACACGCCTCTGATTGGGCGAAAAAAGTTGACTGGAACGAAGGGAAAATTCCTGGACTTTCTGAGCCTCAGCCATCCGCTGAAGCACTGCATCATCTTCATCAACGAGATGTTCCCCCGGCCGGACCCTGCGAATCCAGACCAGTTATTACCATCACTAATTACCCCTTCTAACAGCAATTAGTCATTACCCTATACGTAGCTCCGAGGAGATCGGTCCAGCCTCCTCCCGGTGAAGATCGTTTGGCCACCTCCTTCTGTGACCCTTCGAGGATCACTGAACTCTAGGGAGGTGCGAGTGGCGAAGAGATGCACCTCTTCATCAGCGTTTCGAGCGATGTGGTAATATAATTTAAATTTCTCTGAAGCGAATGGACCGGATCAGTAAATGAAAACAAGTCCATAGCGAGCCGTCGCACTTTCGAAGACCCTTTAATCCTGTCCTTGGTGCTTGGACTCAAGAATTTTCACTCCTCCGTTTTGCAATGCATTTTTTTCTCTACGCCCTCTTCTAGAATGGAACGGTTTGGCTCGCATAATAACAACAATAACCATGAACTTCACGTAACAATTTACCGTCACAATTTCTTATCGTTGTGAACTTGACCGAAACAGGTCCTCCAAAGGAGAGGGCCTGCGCCTCTTTATATTACCTAACTGTTGAGGAACCGGTTAATAAGCCCCGGGGAGAGAATCGCGAAGGGACTGTGGATGATGGTAATCATGCCAGATCAGGGAGGCTCGAATCAGCTCCGAAGACTAACTGGTCCTAGAAGGGTGATGACAAGAAGCCACGCTAACTAGGACATGAAATGGTGTGAAGGTTTATTGACGGTATCTGCAGATATGTGTTCGTTCGTTTATGGAGAACGTCCGTTAAAAATTATGCTTTTTTAAAGGCTTGGTTTGATTCGGTGTTATGTCGTGGTTGCCAAATCAACCCCACCGGAAGTTAACGGCATTCCTGGATCATTGATGACTCCAGATGTTCACGAGCACTCTGTCGCACCTTAGTCATCAACAAGCTTTTTAGTTTGATACATTGTAGAAATTCAGCAGTGTTTGCACCAGGTCATGGGCCATGGAGTCCGGACTTTTCGGTCTTACCGACTGACAACTCTTCAATCTGCCACGATCACGTCACGGCCCAGGAACACCTTGTATCTGTTTTGCAGAGATCGTCTAGGTGTCATACATCTGGTTGTTCAACTTTGAAGTTGCTAAGAGTTTTTGACAGTTTGTCAAGCTGTTGTTTGACTGCTTTGCAATTCTTCAAAAGCCATTTTTTTTCAAAGTATTTCTTGAGCCATTTGAGACTTTTTAGGTTCTTGAGATTCTTATGACTCTAGATACCCTTGAGAAACTTGAGACTTTTGGGCTTATCGAGGCCTTAAAGACTCTCATGAGACTCTTGAGATTCATGAGGTGTTAAGGACTCGCGATTTTAGGAATCTAGTCACTTTTGAAGTTCTTCAAATTTTTAAGATTCTTATGGCTCTAGAGACTCAGGTAGTTCCTGAGACTTTGAAGACTCATGAGATTTTCGAGGCTCTTGAAACTCATGAGACTTTCAAGCTCCTCGAGACTCTTGAAACTACTCAGAATCTCATAACTCTTGCAACTTTTGAGACTAATGGCGTTTGGGATTCTTGAAATCCTCATAACCCTAGAGATTCTCTATTTTTTAAAGACTCTTAGGGTTCATTTACATACTATTTTCATTTACAGACTTCAGAGTTTTTTGAGACGCTTGAGACACTAATAACTCTAAGGACTTAATGGGAGTTTCTGAGACTTATGGAGTTCTCGAACCCTTGATGCTTTTGTGGTTATGGAAGCTCTCGTTACTCTCTAGACTCTTTAGACTTTTGTAAAATGTAATAGAACAAATTCTCCATATGTTGTAGCTTCTAGCGCATTTTTTTCAATGAACCGTACTTTCTGGTTTCTTTAAGTAGCACATAGTTATTACTCATGGAATTCTTAAAACTCTTGCTTGAGAATTTAACAGCTCCTGAGACTTTTGAGGGTTTCGGACTATTTTGACTTGGACTTTTGGGATTCTTTAGACTTTCGGGGGTTTTCGAGGCTTTCGAGGGTGATCATGAAACTCTTAGACTCTCCAGATTTTTGGGAGTCATAAGACTTCAAAACTCTCATGACTCATATGAGAGATATATGAAAGAGTTCTTGAGACTTCAATGATTCAAGAGACTCTTGAACCCATGGAGTTCTTGAGACTCTTATTTGTTTATTTGTTTATTTGGTAACAAATCAACGGATCACATGTTGATCCCAATGATTAAATGGATACAATACAAAATAATTAAAATTAGCTTAGCTTAGCTTAGCTTGATTGACTACTCACATCCACCCTAAATCATTGAACTCGAAATGCAACCTGAGAAATGTTCAAGACCAATATTTTTTTAATGAGCAAAGCAAACTTGGTTGATGTTTTTTTGTTTTTTCAATTATGGGAATCTTTTCAAAAAACACACATTTCGAATCCCATGATCGCAGGCGTGGCTCAGTAGAACGAATTCCACATCGCCAATGGTTGCTACTCCGTGATTGACCAAGGCCATCAATTTTGCCCAGAGGTCAAAAGAATGGTGTCTGGGATTGACAGCTCATTCGCAATGAACAAAACTGATGCTCTCTCTTTAAACATCAATAACGGCGCCGGCCACGTCCTAGTAGTCAATAGATAGATTTTGAAAAAGAGAGAAAGGGATAAAAGAACTATTTTATGCTTTAGGACCGAGGTCACCTCTGCATCCTAGCAAATAATTATTTTTGGAGGATGGGTAAAGGGATATGATCAGGAGACACTTTTGACTAGTGTAAAGATCCGGCAAAACAATTGAAATTAACTTACGTACCTATAGATTTTTAAAAGAATAACAAACCGTTACCAATCTTTATATGCTTCTATTATTATTTGCAATCTTATTTACACAAACAGATGAGTTGATTTTTTGTATTATTAAATAAATCAGAAATAAAATAACAGGAAGCATTTTACATTTTAATATACAACTCATTGTGTTTTATCATTGTATATTATGAAAATAACCAAAACGCATAGGATTTAAAAAAAAAATAGTTTACATTACCAATAGGATGTTTCAATTTATAGTCTTCAAATTTTTACTTTTAACCGACACTCCATTACTGTTGTGGATTGGCATAACGAATTTAGAAAAGATTTTTATTCCAATCGACTTTAATCAGGCAGTGATTTTTACTTCCACAATGATTGCCAACATTTAGAATATGATGAGAGGATAAGCTGATCGATAAAGAATAATGTACTTATTGAAAATCGATGAAAGTTTTTTTTCGTTATGGTTTGATGATGAAAGTGAACCCTTGAGAAATCGATGGGTTTTAATTATACGAATGAATCGTTGCATGTCACAAACTTGAATTTTACTTTTCGCTTCTCTCGCTATTTTTCAATAAACTATTATGAAGCTTCAATGTCTCTGTTATGCGCCATCAAGGTAACAAATTATTATTAATTTTTGTCAAGCTGGGCTGTGAAAAGGTTCAACTTCAACTTCTTAGTTACTTAAAATTTAACCATCATTCTTTGAGAGTCTAAATTAAATGGATATTTATCTGTTCTTCTTAAGATTTTCTAAAGATTAAAGTTAAATTTTTTTACAAGGTTATTTCATATGAAAATCTGAATTTTTATGACTATTCTTTCATTTCATACTTTAAAATATTTTTTTTACTCGAAAACGTGTTTGGTGTTAACTTATTTCCTTAATTTCATGTAACGTTGGACTTAACATGTTCTAGGATTAATAATATTACAACCAATCTGTACAGTCTATACTTGTTGGTAAATGTATATGTAGATCCAAAGATTGGTGTGATGATAAATTTTAATTTAGGGTTTCAAAAAAGACATAATTAAATCTTCAAATTTTTATGCAAAGATCCGATACTATAATAATGAATCATTATTGTAAGTGGAATTCAGGAAGTCTCAATTTTGTTGATTTCATGCTTTTTCCTCTTTATTATTTTGCCTAGTGCGAATTTATACTTAGGTAAAATTAAAACAGTAGATACTTTCATGAATTCGATCTGGCAATCACACACAGGCGCGCGCGCGGCGCACATAACCCCTCATTTGTCTAATGGATTAAGAATCGCACACTAGCCCCTCTTAATTTTCGATAAAATTTTAAATTTGTGTTCCAATGATTATGTTTCCTTCCATTTATGTGCATTATAAGTGGTAAACTAGATCTCAAATGATTTGTATAAACTGGTAGATACTCCTCTAATGAACATGAAAATTTCAATAGAAATCACTGCTTTGGGCTGAGTTGAAACAGGTAAATAAGTTGATACTTAGCTTCGATCCATTTTCCGTTAAGACCATCCCGGATCCTGAATAATCTTTAGGTACTTCCTACATGAATACCGGTAAACATTTGTTTTCGCCTTTGTTTTAATCTGCATTCGATCTGGGGCAGGAAGTTCGCTTTCTCGACCCACATTTTCCAGAATATGGTTTTTCGTGGTAATTTGCCAAAACATTTCTTCGCGTTTATAATCACTTGATTTTGATTTCGGTTACTTTTTTCCACTTAAACAAAACACAATTTTTTCATGGAGCGAAAATTTTTGACGTCCTTTCCAGTCAACCTACAAAACAAAATAATTAAAATTATAAAAAAAAGTTTACACAAACTACCTTGACCTAAACGCTATTAAAATTATTCTTCTAAAGGAATCCCTCGATGTACCGAAATCAAAATGTTCAGAGTAACGGTCTGACACTAATGTTGATTGATTCCAATAGCGAAGGGCAGTCAATTTTCGATGTCAGGATATCGGAGACAAACAAGGCCCGTGTGGCAGCTCGACGGGCTTGTAGCGTGTCTAGGCTAATGAAGTTGCAGCGGTTCTCGTAGCTTGGAAGGTGGAACGGGTCAGACCAGTTCAAATGGCGTAGAGCATATCGCATAAACCGTCGTTGTAGAGCTTCGATCCGATCAGCGCCATTCTGGTAGAAAGGGCTCCAAACTGCCGATGCATATTCTAGGATGCAGCGAACGAGGCTGCAGTAGAGGCTTTTCAAGCAGTATACGTCTCTGAAGTCCTTCGTCACGCGGAAAATAAAGCCTAAACATCGAGAAGCTTTATCCACTATATAGTTTGTATGTGTCTTGAAGTCAAGTTTTTGATCAAGAATCACACCTAAATCTTTGATGTGGTTCAAACGGGCAATTAAGTTGTCCGAAAGGAAATAATCGGCGGAAATGGGGTGCCTTTTGCGCGAAAATGTTATGACGGAACATTTATTGCGGTTAAACGCCAGGCAATTGTTGTTGCACCAGGTAGCGAAAAGTGTAACATTTTGCCATGCGTTCAGTTTTTTTTGGACACCCTGTAAGCGAAAATTTGCACAAAACACCCGACAGAAAAACCTCGAGCGTCAGCCACAAAACTACCTGAGTGTGAGCAGAAACACCGATCGAAAAGCATGAGTTGAGAGATTATAAAAGATCGACGACGGCTAGCGGCGAGCTTCAATTAGTTCTTGGGCCTTCTCCCGTGCGGTCGCTAGTAAAGACCGAAGTGATCTCCTGTGTTTCGTCTCGTGATCTTCACGCCACCTGATCTTCGTGCTGTCGTTTTCGAGTTGGAAACCATCCCGGTGCTGGGAGATGAACGCGACGCGGGAAAGAAGAGCGTGGAAGCGATCGGGGTATCGATCGAGGCATGATCCACCCACAATGGCCTGCCTTGCGCAGAATCGGCATTTTTCAATGCCACAAAAACGTTTCTGGAAAGAGATCCGAAGGTGCGATCGCTTCCACCAGCCTAGGCAACTGTCTTCTCGACGGGCCGAGTAAGTTGAAGCCTTTTACTTAAGATCGAAGTGCTTTAGTGATGTGGTTTTTGTATAGAATTCCATCGGCCCTTTTGTGCTACCCCATGAAACCAGTTCAGCTGACGGATGCCGATCGTTTTGGACCATGGGCTGAACGTGAGCGCTCACGATAGGGTTTTTTTTTATATGAACTTGGCCAATCTAAAATCTTGAAATTGTACGAAACCTAAATTGTATCAGTGAGAATTAAAAAGGGTGTTGAAACAAATCTGAACTCGTGATCTTCTTCGGGCATCGAACCACGACTTCCCGCTAGCTTCCGGGCAAAATAACGTGAGTGTTGGCAAATTTTCTTTTGAAAGTTTGGCGCTTAAGCCAACATTTTGGACTGTGTTTATTTTTGATTTTGACCCCTGTTTGCGCCACACCAAAACGTTACAAAAGGTCGAATTGCCTTTGTAGTGCAGCAGTGTCTTCGGGGCCTTTGATTACGTTGAACAATTTCAGATCATCAGCATAGGCGAATTTGGGTCCGTCTAGCAGTAGAAGAGCGTCATTAAAATAAATAAGGAACACAATCGGTCCTAGATGGCTCCCTTGTGGAACCCCGGAAGTAGCAGGGAATTGTCTGGAATACGAATCCTTAGTTCGAACGGTCAGTTTTCTTCCGATCAGGTAGCTACGGAACCAATTCAATAGGCAACCACAGAATCCAAGACGTTCGAGTTTTGCAATAGCAAGTTCATGATTAACTTTGTCAAACGCGGCAGACAAATCTGTGTAGATTGCGTCGGTTTGGATACCCGCTGTAGAACTTTCTTGCACATAGGATGTAAAGTTCATTAAGTTCGTACTAGTTGAACGCTTGGGCATAAACCCACTCTTGACACTTTTAAAACTCTAGAGCCTTCTAGGGTTTTCTAGACTCTTCAGACTCCTTTTACTCTTGATGTTCCTGAACTCTTGAGACTTTTGGAGTTTTCCATCCTTGAGGTTTTTTGATGCTCCCGAGACTATTAAAATTTTAAGAGTTTTCGAATCTCTTCACACTCTTTGACACTATTTAGGTACTCTTCACGAAGTTTTTACCTTCGGGGTTCCCAAGACACTTGCGACGCTCATTCCGCTTGGCGATCTTCGACAAAGTGTCCAGATCACGTCACACAGTGCGTTGAATGTATGGGATACCGGGACAAATATCAAAACTGATGGTTTTTGGCACTTTTCCTCATACATGTCATATAGAAAGTTGATGGAAATGATGTGAGCTATTATTGGCATGAATGGCGTATGTTAAAACAATGTTCACAAAAGTGACTCATATACATATATGCATCAAAAATCGTTCAAAATGATTTTACATTCTGAACAATATCGCATTCAGATCAGAATAGAAATTTATTCCGAAAACATTGTTTTTCGTGATCTCAAAAGTAGCTTAAACGCCATTGTTACCTAAAATACCATGAAAAACACGTGTTTAATGACGATTTTTACGCAAACGAAGATATTTCTTCCAATGCAGTATTTTTGCCCTCCTTTTCCAATATCTGAGATGAAAAAAAAACTGAATAATCAACCTTTTTGCTTGGAACGGCCAGTCTGTACTACCCTTTAAAACTAGTGAAAAATCGTGGTTTTCAACAGTCTAAACATCATCTAGAAAAACGTCAATATCTGTAAAACGGGCAATTTCGGGCAGCTAAAACCACTTTAAGCTTTTAAAGGATACTATAAACGATAACTGGAGAAAAAATCAGAGAGGTATTTCGATATATATTTTTGTTATGTCCAATTGAAGTTTGGATGTCTATTTTCTTG
The DNA here is from genome assembly GCF_029784155.1 of Uranotaenia lowii. Lineage (NCBI taxonomy): Eukaryota > Metazoa > Arthropoda > Insecta > Diptera > Culicidae > Uranotaenia > Uranotaenia lowii. The sequence continues at coordinate 7,088,775 of NC_073691.1, forward strand.
AAATATAAAGTACGCTTATCGATAACACCTTCATATCGGTATATGTGGAAATCAATCACATATATAACCCCTTAAATGTCTTCTACTTACTTGCTTCTTCAGTTTCCATTGCGGTTAACACATTAAAAGTCATCAACAGATTAGAGAAAAATTAGTCCAATTGAGTATTTTTTCCGAAAAAATACTCTGCACGAGTTGCGTTGAAACTATCTGACAATATAAGCCTGATACAGGCATATAAGTGCTCCCACGTGATTACTTATCCACATGCAGCATACTGCAAACATATATGAAAAGCACCGCCTACTTGATTTGGTGAAAAAAAAATTTCGAATTTTTGATTTTTGTCTATGGGACGCTGCACTGTGCGTCACGGGCCTAGGAATACATTGTACCTGTTTTGTAGAGATGATGACTCATGACTAATGTGGCCTTTGAGACTCATAGAGTCCTATTGAAACTCTAAAGACTCAAGAGACTCGTTGAACTCATGGAGTTCTTAAGAATCTTGACACTTTTAAAACTCCTGAGCCTTCTAGGGTGTTTGAGACTTTTCAGACTCCTTTAACTCTTGGAGTTTCTGAACTCTAGAGACTTTTGGATTTTTTCATCTTTGAGGTTTGTGATGTTTCCGAGACTATTAAAACTTTGAGAGTTCTCGAATCTCTTGACAGTCTATCTCTATGACATTATTCAGATACTCTCGAACTCATAAAATTTTTATTTTGGGGGTTTTCGAGACACTTGCAACGTTCATAGTTCTTACGACTCTTGACCTTCTTAACACTCTTGAAATTTTTGAGGTTCGTGAGACTCGGAGTTAGCTTTTAGAGACTTTAATGGCTCTAGAGTAAGGTTGCCAGAATTTTTTCCATTCCCATCCGGGCCTAGCAATTCCGGGCATGGATTTCAATTTTTCAAATCCAAAAACCGGGCAAAAACCGGGCAAAATTCAGGGCAAAATATATAAAAGCAAAGAAAAAATGCCAAAAAAAAATGAAATTAATATTTTATTAATGCAATTGCAGACTTCCAAAAACTTGTTGGAACACTTAAATATTTAAAGGGTTATAAAAGAAAATCAGCGAAATTATTTGAAACAACCGTTGAAAATTTCCATACCGTTAATCGATGTTGCTGAAACTTACTCAAAAACTTAGATTTTTTTTTGGTTTCTTTGTGAAAATTGTGAAAAAATCCGGGCAATATCCGGACTTTTTTCACGATATCCGGGCAACCGGGCAGGACTGGACTTTCTCGAAATTTTGCATCAAATATCCGGGCAAACCCGGATAAAACCGGGCAATCTGGCAAGCTTACTCTAGAGACTCTTGAGACTCACGAATTCTTGAATGTTTTGTGTGTATTTAGTATTTAGGATTTTTTTCCTATGACTTTTAAATTTTTTGTAATTATTGAACATATGATTTTGTGATTCTTCGAAAGTTCACCAAGGGCTTTGCTCCTGAGATACCGAAACAAACTTTCTTCGATTTCTTTTTGTTTTGAATTTTTAAAATATTCATCTTTTTAAGTGTTTAACATCTGTCATTTCTTCTCTTTCCAGGTATGATTTTTCCATAAATCGATGTAAGTTGCAACCATTACTCAAAACCTTCAGATTTCTAATAACTTGTTACCGCGTTATCCAATTACCTTGTGGAATTCTGATCCCAAGCAGCTTTGATCTATTTTTAATTCGAACGGGCTCTCTCGGGTTATGGAGTCCGGTGAATGCGATTGGCGCGGAAAAATCAACCTCAAACGGCGCGTTATTACACGGCAAGGGGACAACAGTAGTAGTACTGGGCCGCGCCTGCACGTCGCCAGCTGCAACGGGATGAAATGGCAAACCACACACGCCACATCGATGGTCATTCCGGGCGGGACGTCCCTCACGGGCGCCATCCATGTTCCTATCGATCGATGTAGCTACTAGAGAGAGCCTAGCCTCTAGATCTGATTACATTGGGATTTATAAATAGAAACAATTACTCATCCTCAGTTTGGCCCGGAGAGTCAGTTCCAAAGGAGGTCGCGACTTGGACGGGCCACTAGAAGGGACAAGCCCTCTTCGGCCGAAGCCCCAGGTTTTAATTGTACACTCCTCAAATGTAGGAAGTCCGACTTTTTCTTGGAGTCAATGTGTATATGCGCGTCCATCATCGAAGCCATATCGAAGAGAAAGATCAATTCACAAGCTTGGTGCAACAGCGTGTTTTCTGTTCCCATCAGTCTCATATCCTGGTGGCTCGTGCACCCAGCAGCAACAAGCAAGAAGACACGCATTAGAAGAAGATGTGAGTTTGCGCGAAAATCAAACGGGTTCTTGTTTATTTTGCGCATAACTTCGCCTAATGCACCGGGTGGCGCGCTTGTTTCGCGAAAACATGAGGAAGGAAGTCAGGCGGCAATCCGTCGCCGCCAATGGGAGGAAGGGGACGTTGTTTAAATGAAAGTTGGACACGTACCTGGATGCAGCTCTAAAAGTAGCGGCAGTGGCAAACAGCAATAGCAACAGTTCTAAGTTTACCCCGAACCGGTCCATCTATGTGTGTATCTTTGAGGGCAAAAAAGGGGGTCTTCAGAAGAAGTTACATCGCGATCGACGTCTATCCATCCATCAAACCTTCGGTACCAGTTTCCCGTAGAGAGTAATGATGATTAGCGCCCGGGAAGGTGAAAATTAAGTCAATTCTCTCGGTGCAAATTGAAATCCAGTGCGTTCTATTTGTGGCTTGATGGGCCCCTGTACTTCACGCTTTGAAGGAAAAAAGAAGCACTTGTTGCGTGTATATTCATACGTCAATCCTGATTTCAAATATACGGCTAGCCCAGGAGATATGCCATCAACGAAAGGGCCACGCGAGGCACAGTCAGGTCCTAGTCCATCCCAAGCAATATGTCTTCTGCAAACTGTGATGCTTTTTATTTTAAAAATAGCATCATTATGGTTAGTGCTAATTACGGCTTGGTGCTGCTGATTCATTCAACGTAATGCATTTGACGAATCTATGTCAATGTTTCCTGCGTCGTTCAATCGTGTAATAATTATGGATCTCTACACTTTTTGTAGGAAATTATACAATTATGATGTACGACAATTTGTACCACAATTAATGAACATCGGAGTTGCTCCAGTTAATGTTTCCGGAAACCGTTAGCTGTCAGGATTACCAAATGTCCTTTTTCGGAATGGCCGAAAATAACTAATGAAGACAAAGTATATCAATTATGGTGGACATGATAAGTGCGATCGTTCCCGAAAAAACGGTGCCGTAACAAATTTGCCACTTAATTGCTGGCGGTGACAAACATGGGAACCATCCCAGGTTGTTGAGATCGCAGACAGACCCTGCAGGATCTCGGACGGGTCACAATACAGCGTCCCATCGAAAGAGAGAAAAAAGTCAGATAAATGAGAACCGATTAGAAATAAATGCCATTAAGGCCATCGTTGCCGTTGTCGTCGTTCATAATGGAGGAACAAGACACGATCCGCGAAAGAAAGCAATTTCTCTCGTGGGGAGGTTTCGCTTTTCCACGCAAATTCCTTCGAGGTTCCCTTTCTTATGATTTTTGTGGATGGATTTTCCTGGTTTCGGATAAAAAAGTGGAAAAAAATGTCCCCGATCGTTGTGCGGCAACAGGATGCACGACGACGCTGTAAATGCAAATTGAATGCCCTCTTATCGGTGGTGGTTTATCTTACATTCAAAAAGGCATCATTTTTTTCGCGCTCGCTCAAATTTGGATGCTGAACGTCTTCTACCTGCTTTGCGAAAAATCTCTGGCTGATGCTGACCGCGCGATGATGGCCATCTTCGCTCGAACCAAATCACTCCACGTACCAACCCAGAAAGATGAATGCACATACTCGAACCCCGGAACGATCTGTCTACGATCAAAAAAGAAGACTTGTATTTGGTCAGCAAACAAGAGCTATCCCGAAAACCTTTGAGTTGAATGCCGGATGCCGGAGGAAGGGGTAAAATAAAATATCTCACAACATTCTGACCTAGATCTAGCGGAGAAAGAAATCTTCTCCTGGCCCGCTGGACCCCCGACATGGAGTCATCCAGCTAAGATTCGAGTTCATAATAGCTCACACACAAACGAAAAAAAAAATGAAGAAGTTCGGTTTGCTCTTGCTGTTCGAACTTAACGCCTTTTTTCTTCAGGTCGTTGACGAGAATCCCAAATGGAAATCGTGTGCAGAGAGAGGGCACACGAGAGTGAAAAAGTCAACACAAATTTATTACCTTGGATGGAGTTGACCTGCCGCGAAATATCCCCGCAAACCCATGCACAACGCACGTATGGAAGATTGGCTTGAACTGGAGAAAGGTTTCGGTAGTTTATCCTTTTTTTCGTGGTTGATGAGTTGCAACTTGAGCGAACAAGAAGCCGAAAAAAACGCGCTACCCTAAACCGTCAAATTTGAAATCGAGGGCTTTCAGATCGGTCGAATTTGATTCGGTTGTTCCCCTGTTACTAGTTGATGAAGATGATGGGACGGTGGGATGTGCCATTGCGCTGCATCGGTGCCGCCGAACTTTTTTTTTGTTCATTGGCGTTCTTTGGGCCGTACAGGAAAAAACAAATTACCCTGGATCGATCCCTCATACACAACTTAACCGGTGAGAGTCAGTCGTCGTTGTCGATTTTAGATTTCGCGGTCAACGTGATCGCCATCAGGTACCCCCGGCGCGGATCATCACCAGGTCAGGTCGCTTCGATGTGGATGCCTCGCTTGTTTGCTTCCGATGATTTCTTTTCGAATTTCTGGTCAACTTGTCATTAACATTACAAGCAGCAGTAGCAGAGACAACAACTGGCGAATGTACTCGGTATTGCCTACTTTTGCTCGGATCCACCGGAGAAAAGCCTCTCGTTACGTTCTTCTTCTTATTTCTTGCACCGTAACGCGTTCCCGAGATGACAAGATGTTAAAATTTTTATCTGCTTGCGGAATTTTTCGTCCCAGCATGTTTGATATGGTTGTTTGAGAAGCCGCGCGCAACTTCACCGTTAATTTTATGGGAGCTTTCGATTCGGTAGTTTGGCAGATAATTTACTGGGTCAACAGCATTTGCTTTTGTCATCATCGGTTCGATACGGAACAGGAAGCTTGATTTTAAGGGACAAAATTTATTCAGATTGAGATTAAGATTTGAGATTCCGGATCAGGTTCAGGCTCAAGTTCAGGTTCAGATTGAGATTTAAGACTTAGATTTCGAGTGGAATTGGGGCGGAGCCACGGAGCAGACGTTCAACAGACGACGACGAAGGAAGGAAAAACATATAAGATAAGTTAAAATGATTCCTTTAATAATACAACCTTAAATGTAGTTAGTTGCGTGGGGAGTATGTAGAGGCCAGTCTCGAACCCGCCCAGTGTCCTTCCTCCAACTGGTATCGGGAGGGGTTGGTTTATTATCTTGAACTGCATTTTATCCATATTCCATGGATATAATGAAGTGCTTGATGGTCTAACCAACGTCTCAAGATCGCTTACTATTCTACGCTGCCTCTCTAAACTTTAAATTTTCTTCTCCAAATTATTCTAATTTTCATTTCCAGCGTCAGCTCCCCAAGCTATTTAAACGCCACGAAAAAAAAAAAAAAAAGATTGAGATTTAAGACTTAGATTTCGGGAATTGAATCCAATGTGGTCATATAATCCGCGAAAACCGAAAAAATCGGCACACATGTAACCGAAACCCAGAAAAATACAAAAGTCGATTGTACGAAGTATGTATCGGCATAACCAAAAGTTTGTCCAGGTCATTTGGAAAAAATTTTGGTTTTAGGAGCATTAGTTTTTAGGGTGGTTAAAAAAGGGATAAGTTCCGTAATCAAATTCGGTTGTTAATCGTTTGATTAACTCTAAGGGTGGTTCACTCAACGAAGCTCAAATTTTTATAGAAATTTTTAGCTCTCTCTTCATCGATTGCATCGGAGGCAGTTTAAAAGTTTTTTTTAACCATAGAAACTAATTGATAACATGATTGAAACTTTCGTTGCATTTGTAGGGTGATTACTGAAATTGTTTGTTGAGATACTATTGTGAATTTTGAAGCTAAATCGTCTTCCAAAAGTTACGCCAGCAATTTCCATCAAATAATTGTAACAGTTTATATAATAAGCGATCACGAGCTGACCCAGCGTCTTTTTGCTCTGATGCAACAGCATATTTTATACATTCTGCAAATCACCATTTCTTTTTCCCATCTCTTCGCATCAAGGTTTGCGAGTTTGTTGTTGTTAACTAAACGCAGAAAAACACAGGCAGGAAACGAAATCGAAAGTTCACGCATATTCATTGTCACCATCAGAGAGGGAGACGCCAGCGACAAAAGGCAGCCGATTTCAACGCTTGATGGGACCACCCCGGTTGAAAATGCTCCACTTTTCCCCTGGGGGCAACCTTTCCGCGACGGAACATGCACATCTTCTTCGCTTGGGGCAGCAGCGCCCAAAAATGGTTGTCCGAAACATGCGAAACCCAACCCAACCCAATGAATGAATGGGGGGGTTAACTCTCACTTTTCACCAGTTGTCCCCAACCAAATCCAACAATGGGGTTCGGTCCCCGGGCGATGACGACGTTTAGCCGGAATCAATTAACAGCTTCCGGTGGGAAAATTTTCCCCAAACGTTGACGACAACGCAACGGCGCAGAGCGCCAACGATCATTTTGCATGTCGGGCGCATTTCACGCTCAGTTGACAGAGTCTCTCTCGGGTGAGTTAGTGAAAAGTTTCCATTAACTAAGTTAAGTTTCAATGTCACATGCTCAAAAGTAGAAACTGTGCCGCCAAACTGTTCCGGGCCGATTCGACTGACCCACCCGGCCCGGTCCGAGAGAGAATTGAACGATCCGTATCAATGATCCAGAGCATCCACCATGGAGCCCCCTGAATTACGAACCCGGCTCACGTGACGCCCAAATGGTGTGTTCGCGAATGGGCACTTCATCCCAAAATTATTATGTACATACATTAACACAGATTGCTCGCTCGCCAGCTACCGGGAGCCGGCCAATCAAGCCGAAAATTGCCAAAATCGCTCACTCTAAGCACACGCTTAGTAACGCCCATCGTAGGCCAGAAGTTTGAACAAAAAATCGAACGAACCAACAGTTGTTGCAGTTCGAACCATTTTGGAGCAATTCCTTTTCGATTTCGTTCGAGTTTTTGTAAACGTGCGCGGCGTTTATCTAGAAATAAAAAAAAGAAAAATTACCTGGTTCGAGCTCGCAAAAATATGCCAAAATACCGCAAGTGACAGACTTTTTCTTCGTTGCTGGACGGCATTCCTCCTAAATCGTTCGGCAGGGCCAAATTATCTACTTGTTTCTTTCTTTTTTTCACCTTAAATTTCAATCACCCAGTCACGAAACGATTGAGTGCATTTTTCGTGTCCGAAGGAACAGCCTAAATTTTGGCCTATTTTACAGCACTCTTTCTTATTGAATCGGTTCCGGAATGGGGAGAGAATTTTCTTGGGCACCCATGACACGAAACACTTTCCATACAGTACATACCTTCCTCGCACAATTTGGATTCGGTTTGTCAATTGAATCCGTTGAAGTGGCTCATTTTGCTTGGATGGTTTTGAGTTGAGGTTTCTGGCTTGTACGAGCATTGAAGTCTTTCGTTTTGAGTAGTTTTTTTAAACAGATTTTAATCGATTTACTCGCGAACTGTTCACAACTTTACATGGGATGATTCAAGCCGTTGCTGTGAGAAGCATGTGTGAACATCGATTTTTGTTTTTTTAACCTGAATTCTTTGACAAAACTTCATTATGAAATAATTTTGTTTGAATAAGTAAGAGAAATTTGTAAATTGTAAATGTAAATTTTCAAGACACAGTTTGAATTTCTTGTTCTATTTAGTAAATAGTTAGACTTCGTTTGATTGTACATTTTTTAACCATTTCCACCATAGTAAATAAGCTTACCGTCTCATCTTGATATCAGTTGAACTTCAGGTTTTCCCTATCATCAATTCCATGTAACCTGCTCTGGAAACTAAGAAATCGAAGCAATGACCCCTTGAAGTCGAGACACGGCCTGTCTGTTATCCTACCAAAGAAAAAGATTGCATCACTTTGCTTCGACCGCTCGCTCGCTCGCGATATTGCTGTTCTTGTCCGGGCGAGAATTTTCATTGCGCAATACATTTTCGCTCTGTTTCTTTTGGTTCGATTTTCTTGGGTGGATCGATGATCGCCGTCGCCAGGTTCTAGGATGCTGCGAGAATCTTCCCATTCTATATCAGAAGAAGGAGAAAATTCTCGAGGCGACTTGTAGGGGAAAATTATGGGAGCCATTTAGTCCGGGTACAATGGCGATCCAGTGGTCGTCTTCTTTCGAGAATACCCCGTTTGGGGAACTTACGGAGGAAGAAATAGAAAACGGACCCTTTTCCGAGAGCCGCCTTCCAAGTGCATTATCGTGACCATTTATCGAATATGTGCACACGGGTTTCGGTTTTGCTCACGCGCGAATGTTTATGCTGCGCTGCAGCTTCCGTCCTTCGAGTCGAAGGAAAGATCGCAGCTAGAGCAAGGAGAATCCCCCTGGAATGCTCAACCTAGGTCGTAAAGTACCTGGAGCAGCAGGTTCGAGGTTTATTTTTCTCTCTTTGAGAGATGAGGAAACGCGCCAACATTATCATTGGTGGAAATTTTTGCCCATTGGAAAACTGAGCTTGTTCTTTGTTGGCGTCCGTCGCCGGGTGTTTTGGAATCCAAGTCGTGGTAGTCAGATGTTGTTATTGCCAAAGACCTCCAGTATGTGCTTGGAAAATTTATGCTTGAAAAAATCACCGGCAGGCACTATCCTATCGTAATCGGATTTGTTGGCCGGTTGTGGTAGTAGTGGAAATAACTCCTGAATTGATATACCTAATAGGGAATTGCATTTTTGTTTTACAGAAAAAAAAATATGGCTCAAGTTTTTATGGAACTGCTGCTCTGGACTTTGGAAATCATGAATTAGCATTCCGGGTGCTGGTCACTGGACTCTCAACACTGGATTCTGAATTTTGAACTAAAATATCAGGAAGCTGTACTCAGGAAGCTGTACTCAGGACCCTGCACTCTGGATTTTTTATTTTAAGCTCTTCACTCCAGGCTTCCTTTTCATGATTCTAAGCTGTGGCTCTGGACTTTAGATTTTTGGTTTTGGTCTTTGGACTCTGAACATAGGACTCTGGTCTCTGAATTCAGAAGGAGTCATAAGTCTAGAGTTCAGTGTTCATAGCTGTATGGACTTTAGACTTATGACTCTGTATTCTGGAGTAAGAACTGTGGATTTAGGACTCTGGACTTTGGACTGTAGACGGGACTCTAGGTTCCAAACGTAGATTTCGGACGATGGACTCTAGAGTTTGACTGAACTCTGGATTCAGGATTAGTAGTGGAAATTAGTAGTGTACGTCCCTAGCTAGCCTACTGATGGCATGGGTTCGATTCCCATCTCGGTACTGGGTGTTAAATGTTAATCTTAAGTTGGCCACGTCATTTATTCAGTCTGTTAAGCCTAAATCGGCTAAGACGGTGTATGTCTTTTTAAAGATTCATCTGGACTTTAAACTCTGGACTCTGAATTCTAGATTCAGAACATTGGACTCAGGAATTCACTCAGGTTTCACTACTCTGGAATCTGGTGGCAGGACTCTGGACTCAGAACTCTGGACTTTTAAGGACCTCGGACTCCAATCTCTGGACTTTGGACTCTGGAATCTAGACTCCGGACTCTGAACAACGTTAAACTCTGGATTTAGGACTCCGGGCTCTGGGCTCGGCACTTTTAACTCTGGACTCAGGGTTCTAGACTCGGGAGTCAGAACTGCGGACTGTGAATTGTGAACTCTGGATTCTTGACTCTGGGCTCCGGACTCTTGACTCTGAACTCCGAACTCTGGACTCTGAACTCTAGACTGAACTCTGGTCTCTGGACTCCGGACTCTAAACTCAGAACTCTGGATTCCAGACTTTAACTGAACTCTGAGTTTAGGATTTTGGATTTCATAGTCTGGACATTGAACTCAGAACTTTAGAATCAGAACTCAATACTCTGGACTCTGGGCTCTGTACTCTGGGCTCTGTACTATGGGCTCTGTACTCTGGGCTCTGGACTCTGGACTCAGGAATCTGGACTCTGGATTCTAGACCCTGGATTCTGAACTCTGAACTCTGTACTCTGGAACTTGGATCCTGGTGTTTGGATCCCTAGACTCTGCACCCTGGACTCTGGATTCTGGTCACTGGACTCCGGGCACTGGACTCTAGACCTTGGACTCTGAACACTGGACAATGGACTCTGGACTCTGGACTCATGACTCAGGACCCTGGACTCAGAACTCTGAGCTCTAGACTCTGGACTTTGGACCCCGGACTCTGGATTCTGGTCACTGGACTCTGGACTCAGTACTCTGGACTCTAAACTCTGCACTCTGGACTCAGGAATCTGAACTTTGAATTCTATACACTGGACTCTGGACTCTAGATTCTTGACTCTGGACTCTGGACACTGGACTCCGAAAACTCGACTCTAAACTCAGGACTCAGGACTCTAAATTTTGCACTCTGGACTCAGGAATCTGAATTCTGAACTCTGGACTCTGGATTCATGACTCTAAACTATGGACCCTGGACTCGGAACTCTGAACTCTCAACTCGGAACTCGGAACTCTGGACACTGGACCCTGGGCTCTGGACACTGGACTCTGGACCCTGGACTCTGGATTCTGGATACCGGACTCCAGGCACTGGACTCTGGACTCTGGACCCTGGACTCTGGACCCTGGACTCTGGACCCTGGACTCTGGACCCTGGACTCTGGACCCTGGACTCTGAACACTGGACACTGGACTCTGGACCCGGGACCCTCGACTCTGGGCTCTGGGCACTGGACTCTGGACTCTAGATTCTTGACTCTGGACTCTGGACACTGGACTCCGAAAACTGGACTTTGAACTCAGGACTCAGGACTCTAAACTCTGGACTAAGGAATCTGAATTCTGAACTCTGGACCCTGGACCCTGGAATCTGGGCTCTGGACCCTGGACTCTGGACTTTGGACCCTGGGCTCTGTACTCTAGATTCTGGACAGTGGACTCCGAAAACTGAACTCTGGACTCAGGAATCTGAATCCTGGACTCTGGATTCTTGACTCTGGACGCTAGATTCTGGACAGTGGACTCCGAAAACTGAACTCTGAACACTGGAATCTGGACTCTGGATTCTTATCTCTGAATTCTTGACTCTGGACTCAGGACCCTGAACCTTGGACTCTAGAATCTTTGCTCTGAACTCTGATTCTGGACACTAGACTCCGGGCACTGGACTCTGGACTCAAGACCCTGGACCCTGGGCTCCAGATGCCGGGCGCTGGTCTGTGAATTTTAGATTCTGAATTTAGGAATCTAAACCCAGCCTTTGCATTTAGAACTCTTAACTCCGGACTCTGAACTTCGAACTTTTAACGATGACAACAACTCTACAATAACTTCTCGAATTGACGGCTTTCCAATAGAATGGCTTCTTGATCCCACGGCCTTCCAGTATCTATCGATGATCTCTTTCACTTTTTCCATATCAGTAGGGGAGAATGAGGATACTTGATCCCTGGGGATACTTGATTCCATAGCTATATCTCGAAACTGGAATGTCTTACAAAGATCAAATGTTCTAGAAAAATGTGCCAAAATGAGCAAAATAACAATGCTTGTAGTTTAAAAAATTTAAAAAACTAATTGTTTGAGTAATTGAACTTTGTTTGAAAAATTTCACAAAATGTAACTTGAAGATCTTTTTTCATCATTTTAAAATGTTCCTTACATGGGAAAATTATGTAAAAAATATTTGTTCCAATGTATCAATCGTTCGAGCGTAAAATGAACTTCATCATGCCATATTTTCAAAGCAATGGAAAACTCTCAACTTTTTTCAGAAAAAGTTTTCTAAAATGTTGATTATGGGTACAATTGATCCCCTAGAGTTGGGTACAATTGATCCCCCTTCCAAACGGCATATTCTTCTTCTGAACTGATCGTTATGAATGCTGATTACGAAATTACTTATATTTATCCAAAAACTAATATTTATCAAACAATTGTCTGAAGAAAAGAGCGAAAATAATAAATTTTCTTTTAATTATTAAAAATAGCGCCTTTGAGTATGCAATATAATTAGCGTTGAGACAAAGTTATAGAATTTTCTTGTTATGTCTGCTATAAATTGTGAAATGAGAACAAACATGACCAAAATAGTCAATTAACATTCTATCTTGGGGTTTTGTTTGATTTTTATACAAGGATTAGGGCTTCCTGAATAAAATATCAAGTCTCCTTCAATAGAGGATCAAGTCTCCCCTAACTTCAGAAAAATCGCAATTTTTTTACTCCCACGGAAATGCTTCTAGTTCATCAACGGGTTCAAGTATCGTTCTAATTTTTGGAGCATAGAAACTTGAAGTTACAAGCTGTCAGAAAATGTCAAAGACGACGAGTTGCTAAATTATTCCAAAAAGATATGATGGAAATAAGAAAAGGGGATCAAGTATCCCCACTCTCCCCTACTTAATAGGGGATGTCTAAAACCTTTTTTCAAAGAGACACCAATAACTACACCTTTCTGTAAGAAAAGCATAACGGCAACATCCTCGAGAAAAGATCTAAGAATCCCAATAGATCTGCTTGCTTTTGCGGTGACGACCTCAAGCAAATTCTCGAGGAGAAGGAGAAGGAGTGGTGCGTCGAGCGAGGCCAATAAATCAGCCATAAAGATGGCGCGGGCTAATAAAAGTGGCACCTCTTCGCTTATGTTTAGCGGGAATGACGACTATACGATACGATAACTTCTCGGACATCTGAAGAAATCCCCTAGAGACGCACGCGAGTAAACGTTCAGTTTAATTAACTCGATGAGTGTGTGTGATCCGTTACGACGAGAAGGGGGGAATCTAGATTTTGTAGCGAACTGTAGCATCTGTCGTCCGAATGCTGAGTGTCATAAAAGAAGAGCGTTCTGACGATTGAGATGTCGTTCAATATAATAGGTAATGGATGCAGTGCCGTAAAATTGTGCTGTGCGATTGGATGAATTATGTTTCTCCGAAGCCCACGGGAGATGATACATAATATCGAGATGGCCGGAAGATTTCAGAAAGCCACGCGCGCTACGGAAAAGATTCGTCCAATCTAGAACGACAGGTGATGAACTTCCCACTCGAATGATGAAACTGTAAATCCATGTGTTCACTAATTACTTCCATTTTTACGACGAAAACGACGATGGATTCGGTACGCGCTAGAATGAGGACTAAGTTGAAGGCCCTCGTCTCGTCCCGGGGAAGGCCATTTGTTTGTTGGCGATCGTTTGCAAACAGAAGAGAGGAAGAATTCACCGTTGCTCGAAGATCCGTTTCAACGACCTTAAGCGCATTAATGCGCAATTCCTGATTCGTTCTTGGCTCGCGCACGAATGTCATTGACATCCCCCAAAGAGATTCGACAAAGAAAGTATTTGTCCTCCAGGGTCGCGTCGCCTCGAAAAAAATACAGTTGTTCAAAATTACTGCCAATTTGTCGTGCCGATGTTGCGTCCGTCTGCAAAAACCAACCCACATGAATCAGCTATCAAAACTTTCCCACTGAAAAGTGCTTTTGTTTTTTTCCCCTCGACACATTGACAACACCGGGCTAAACGCCAGGGAACAGCAGGAAAAAAAGAGAAACGAACTAAACCAATTAACATCGCAATCAAAATTTGTGCGCGCGTGATTTTTTACACTCATCACATCGCCGTAGAACCGAGAAATCTGGCTGGCTGCAGCCAGCGGCAGAAGAGGTCCAATCCTAATCTGGTCAGCTAAATCTCAACCACTTAAAATGGCGATTTCCGACCAACCGTCAAGCCGAATTTTGAGCCGACCCATGTCCGGAGGCGCTTTAGGGGCTTCAACCTTGAGAGAAAACAAAAAACAAATGGGGAAAAAGTTGCGCGAGGCCAAGGGTCATCGATTGGCGCCAACGACGATGATAGAGTTTGGTGAAAGATTTTGCGAGCGAATAAAATAGAGTTGTTGTCGCCCGAGGGGACATACTTGGAGGGTTTAGCTGGGAGAAATCTTTTTTTTTTTTAATTTAAATGGTTTTGCTAGAAACGAGAGAGGAGGAAACGCGACCTCTTGAGATCACTGTTGCTGCTAATAGGTGGTTTCCTACTGGCGAAATGGGTTTTTTTTGACAAGTGCCAGGCGGTATTGGTTTTACGTACGGTAGTTTGTATTTTGGTTAACGTATTGTTGAACTTGAGTTTCAAAAGATTCGTCGAAAAACTATCTTTCGTATCAAATCCATACTTCCTGAAGTGAGGAAAACCCCAACAAAAAGACTTGGAAAAATAGTTGTAAATTAACTTCATTCTGGACGGAATTATTTAGTTTCCGACTGGCTTAACTTAACACTAGGATATAGGACTGTGGGCTCTAAATGGACTCCATGCTCTGATCTCTGGGCTCTGGACTTTCAGCGCTGGATTCTGTACTCCAGACTCGGGATTTGGCACTCCGATTGCAAAAACAATGGCTTCTCGGATCAACTATAAAATGATCTCTTCCTATTTCTACCGATAAAGTATAGATGAGATGGGTATCATACAAGCTGCACGATTTGAAGTGCCAAAACTCTCAATTCAAAATGTATTTTGAACAATTCACTGTAAGTATAAAATACAACTAAACCCTTGCACTGACTACACTGACACGACACTTAGAACTAAAATATGATCGTTTTCTGGCCAATTTAGCCACCTATCGTCGGTATTGCGCGGCAGCTAAAATTTACCAAAAAATGTCCTGTAGGAAAAATCTAATTCAGTCCGATTGTATCATTGAAATGACCTATTTTTCCTTGAAGGTCGAGTGGTACTTTCAGACTGTGATAGCATTTTATGAAAAAATGATCAATGCGCACTCTGTTATCGACATTGCGTACTGTCGCACAGTGGGTCAAATCCCCAAAAAGCCGGAAAAAGTCGAATTTTCAAGTCAGTGACAATATTTTTTTTTTTAAATTAAGGATTCGAATCTTCAATATTCAAGGAACGATGTTTATTATTACTATTTATATAACTTCCATGGAGCAAACTTGAACGACGACTTAAACAAAAAAAAAATAGGATGTTTTATTCTTAACTCCAAACAATTGACGGAATACTATGTAAATAAAATAAAAATAAAAATAAATCCAAACAATTGAAAAAGGCATCTATATGTATGTATGTATGTATGTACGGTTCCCCCATCGGTAGCAAGGTCCTGCCTATGTCTGTGTGGTTGGCCCGAAGGCTTCCACGGCCGATGGTTCGTCGAGGGAAGGCATCCAACTCTCAGAAACCTACAATGGTTGGCTACCACTCCGCTTGTAAAAGTTTCTTCAAGTTATCCCCAGATGCATTCCCTCTAAAAGTATAATAATGAAAAACAATAAAAATACAATATAATAATAATATGTAAATCTATATATATAAAAATGAATGTTTGTCTGTCTGTCTGTTCCCTATAGACTCGGAAACTACTGAACCGATCATCGTCAAAACTGGCATCTGAGGGTTTTTGAGGCCGGGGATGGTTTCTGTAATAGTCAAAACTCCATCCGACTTAAGGGAGGGGGGGCTTCCATACAAAATTTGTAGTTTTTCGAAACAAATAAAAGTCATGACATCCATTTTCTTGAGATTTTTTTTTCCTTTGGGTGGTTTGTTTTTCGTCTCTATGGTCGAGGCGTCGCGAGTAACCCAGGCAAAGCATACTGATCAGTAGGAATATTTTCGCGCGTATTTCTCAACCAAGCATATTTTCTTTGAAGGGTTTGTTTTTCGTCTCCATGGGCGAGCAAACGTCGTCGTAAGAGGATAGTAACCAAAGCACTGTTCATTGATTGCTGGAAAATTTAACAATAAGGCGCCTGTTCTCAAACACGTGGGGGCGATATGCAACCTAGATGTGTTTTCTTGCTTATTTGATTTGTACACAGCACGTGGTAATAAATGACGCCTAGATGTGACACGGATTGGTATTTTATCAATCGAATCAAAACTAATTTAAAGATTTGAAAAATACTTCTATATTTAGTTCATGTTAATGTAGGTAGCATTAGAATTTTCATTCAAGGAACATTAGAACATGTTCAAACGTTCAACTTTTTCTGATGAAAAAAATAAAAATTATGTTTTCTTTTAGAAATTGTTACTTCGGCCCAAAAACACAACTGAAACGAATTTAGAAATGAAAATGGGAGCTTTTTATTTTAAAAATCGCTCTGAAAAAAATCGTACTTTTTGCTTACATACCAATTCAAGAACGTACTTAACATGAAAAGTGTTTTTGTGTTACATGTCTGCATAAAAGAGACCTTTGATCCGCTTCGTTTTTGAAAAGCGAGACTTTAGAACGGATATCCAACTGGAAGCAAAATTTTTAAGAGAAATTTTTAGTATACCCTTAAAGTGTTAAAAACAATATTCCCTTCTGTCAACTTACACGGTGGGGAAAGGGCAAACGTCGAACTTTTAAGAAATTCATCTTCAAAATGATTCAACATGTTGGAAAGATCAGAATGGGTACTCCGAATGTTGAAACTGAAGCGGATATTGAAAATTCTTAAATGTATTCGTGAATGAAGGTTCCCTTTGAACAGCATTCGTTAAAAGTGGAGTAACAAACATAAATTTATATTGCAGGAATACAGCAGATATATCAGTGAAACTTGATAGAACAAAAAGCAGGAATTCGTATTATATCCATTTTAAAGCCATTACTCTGACGCATCTGTAAATAAGCTTTGCATTGACACTTACCTCAATATACGGGACAAATGTAAACTTAGAAATTTGTTTTTGCCATCATTTTTGAATATTTGACTTTCAAAGAGAAAATAAAAAAAAACGCTGAGAACTTATTTAGTGATGCAACTGATATTTTTTTAAATATAAATGTTTTACCGTAGTAAATTTGTAAAAAAAAAAATTGCACTGTACTTAATACATAACTAATTTAATATATTTTTCATTACAATGATAAGTGCTGTTTGGGTATCGAGCCGGTTTAATTTGCCTACCTTCTTCAAGCAGTGGGGGACAAAATTGGAAAAGATGGGAGAGCTCCCATGTAAATTTAAGATAAAGAGCTTTTCAAAGAAGGGACCATATTTAAAAAGGTTTTTTTTGGGTACAGAGTACATATTTCAGATCTTGAAAAACGAGTTTAGAGTTCAAGTTTCAGTAAATAATATATACCATCTTTGAATTGCAATTCAGAACTGCAGCTGCAGCTCTCATTTCAAAGTAGTTGGTTCTGAAGTATTATGAGGTTTGATTTGAAAAAATGCTCTCTAAAATCTAAATTTGAACAAATTTTTACAAATTACATTTATTTCCGGAAGGTGTAGCAAAGCACAACGGGTCAGCTAGTATATAATAAAAATACATTAGAAATATAATAAAATAATCGAATGTTAATATAGTAATGAAATAATTCATATAATACGATTATAAATCATAATAAACAAAACAATCTTACTTTTCAGTTGGTATTATACCTTTCAATGATAATGATTTTATAAAATGTTGTTAGTTGATAACAGCCCTTGCCTTGCCAAATTTAATAATTTAATAAAATATAATTGAGTATAGTTTGATAAACAATTGAATAACATACAAATTAAAACATATGACACGACGTTATTTTTAAAAGCAGTAAAATTGTTCATCAATCTGCAAACTTGGCTACTGGCAACGCTGAATAAAATCTCCCGTTGCTAGTTTCTGCTACTTGCCACCGTAGTATTAGTGGCAGTAACGTCGGGTTTTCAAGTTAGCAGCAGAGAGAAAGAGAACAATATATAGATGTAAATCGGATAGATCTCACCAAATCGCCTACGCAAATAGACGTCCTCATTTTGCGGTTTCCTTCTCGAACTAGGTGCTTCCTCCAACTAGGAACAACTTTATTTCGGTGATGAACGTTGCTCAACCCAACATTTCCAAGCATAAACGAAACCGTCCTGTGAACCTCCTTCAAGTGCGAACTTGGAAAGCTTTCGCATCTAGTTAACGCTCACACTTTCACCCATTTTTCTTAAGTCCATGCCTCCTCTTTCACTCACACCTATAGCAAGCACTGGGAGTATATCAATTTATGATGAAGGTAGCCATCTTTTCTTCCAAATGAAATTCCAACCCAAATTTACTATTAATGATGAAATCCTAAATCATTTGGCTAATCAAACACAAGGCACTGATTCAATTTCACTGGATTAGGAGCAGATTCAAGTAGACAACCACCCACACCTCTCACAAAGTTAGAACGGAACGCGTCGTAGTAGGCCTTTTTTATCTTCAGCCCATATCGTGTCATCGCGGTGGAACAGAGCATGATGGCTCTAGATATGGTGGTCTCTCTTTGGCAAAAAGTAGACGAGGGTTGGAGGCGGAGGAGGAGCCGAAATTTGACAGCTGGCTGTTCGGCTGGCTGCTGGCTGGCTGGGATGCCAGGTGCTCTGATTTTTTGTAAAACACGAAGTTTTGCCAATCATCAAGATATTGCTTAGACAAAGATTTCGCCTTGATTTTTGCAAATATAATTCATAGAATCGAAACAAAATCTTCCGGCTGAGCTCCGGGCTGGTAAGCAAAGCTGGAAGAAGTTGGACCTATAAACGACGGTGCCAGCTTTGTCGGTAGCGGTTAGTAACATTAATTTTGCATTACTTATGATAAATTTATGCTTATTCAACACTTTTTTCTTTCAAGAGCTATCTAGAAGCAGCAGAAAGTCATCGAATCGGATGGTAACATAGCGAGGCGTTACATTCCATCGTCCGAGAAGCGGCTGGCCCTCCTGCAGGAACATCCGATCTTCATCGAGATGAAAAAGCTGCTTCAGGAGGACCCCCGTCTGTTGCCATCGCTGCTCCAGAAGATCCAATCGAGTAATCCGGATCTGATGGGTAGCATTTCGAATCATAAAATCGTTTATCATTTACATGAAAATGATCAATAGCAGAATTTAGAGCATTCCTTTAGCAGAACCGATTTACGTTTATTTTCATCCAACACTTTTCGATAAAAGGGAAACAAAATAGCTCTTTGGATAAGGTAAAAAGAATATAAGGAGCAAACAACATCCGGTTTAGGGTTTTAGTTGTTTGTTCCACCCTTTAAGATCCTTTCTATCATAACGGTCAAAAAAAGTTTTTCTTTTTCGGAACATACGGATAGACCGAACTGTATTGTAATTTCATTGAAAAAAAGTGTTTAGAATACAAATTAATTCATTGAATATACTCATATCATTGCTTTTTTCCGAAAACTCAATTTAAATATAATAAAATAAACTAAACCCCAGTACGGTTTTAAATCTTTTTAACTTTCCTTTACGATTGGCTTCTGCACATATACACACTTTTTTCCCATCTGATTTTTTATCACTAACACCTGGCATCCCTTGACCCCTTTTTTCGTAAACACTACAGCCGGCTGTCAAAACTTTTTTCAATATGGCGGAATGGCGATATGGCATCTGAGATCACCATATCTAGAGCCATCATGGAACAGAGCCCGTTTGTTCATTTGTACATATTCCCGATCTTTTTTTCTCAATTTTTTTTAATTTATCACTCGAGATTATCACCACAATTGAAGCGCGGACCTCATAAAACAACTTTACTCATTTCAACAATGCAACCCCATTAATGTGAAATGATTCCTTTCCGCCACTCACAACAGAACAAAAACTCTACTAAATTCCCGACGAAACACCTATTTGTGCAAAATCCTCATTCTCCCCAATGGTTTTTCCAGATCACTAAATAATATTCACAACACATATCATAGAATCAATTAAATGTATTTTCTCTTCAAAGAATCTAGCACACTTCCGTTATAGAAAGAAAAAAAAACTGCGACCCGACACCGCCCAAATCGATTAAACGCCAAAGCACCAATGCAGAGTAGAAAATAAGACGACCGTTCGGCTCGGCATTCCAGACGCAACTGAATTGAAAAAGGCATCTATATCTGTAAAAATTTATAAATGTCTATACCGTAGTGATATATTATAATCTAATTTACGGTTTTTGAGATGAAAAACGTAATAAATATCATGAACTTATAAAGTTTGACTTGATTAAGAACTTAAAATTTAAAATAACAAAACAAAATCGATTTACTCGGTTTATTTTTCGAAAGCATAAATAAAGCTTACGCTGCCGATCGCCGTGCTAAATACACTGTTGGATAGGTAAAAGCCTCAACAAAAACATATCTGAAAGCTGCTAGTTTTTTGCTATATTTTGAATATTAGCTTTGAGTGCAACGCTATTTGGTTCAAAAATTGAAATTTTAACGTATTTTCACAGATGTATGCTTCCGATATATCAGTAAATTCATTTTAAATATCAGTTTTAATGTTCATGTAACACATTTAATTTTTACAAAAATATTCATGTATAATTAGAAAATATTAAATATTCCAGTATGAGGCTAAGAACTTTTTTAAGAAATTTTCGAAAAAATAACAATCATTGAAAAAATCAATTTAAATTTTTTTTAACTTTCCGCATACAATTTTCACAAAAAGAAAAATAATTTTTGCCAGCTTTTTTTAAATTTTGAATCACTGCCTGTCGCTGAAAATCTTAGCCAAAAAAAATCGATTGTAGTCAGTGGCTTAACCTATAATTTAAGTTTAAATTTTGCTAAACCTACGCATCTTTCGACTTAAAAGTTCTGGCAACCCTATTTTTTTAATTTATTTTTATTTTTTTATTTTTTTTTTTAAGAAAAGAAAAAGAGACTACGATAAGAATCTCAATGGAAAAGGATTTTCTTTTTTTTAATTGTTTCATTTTCATTTTGCCTCCCTTTGATAGTGTTTTGTATTTAATTTGTTTATTTTGCTAATTTTATCTGTTTCCGTGCATTTAATTTAATCCTCTTCTCCCATCATGTTCCACGTTGTACCCTCGAGTGACAGACGCACTTCATTGATGCAATCTCGAAATTTATGTTTGTTTTCCCGATGGGACAGATTATGGTAATCATCCATCGGCTGGCTGCAGTACATAAAACCTTCCTGATCATGCGCCATACATCACATCACCCGGAGAAGAACACTGATTGGTTTAAAAGGATCACTTCATCCAATTAGCGGCAGCACCATGATTATGGTTATTATCCAAGATCGATCACTGTCGATACTACTCCACTGCTCGACAATCAATGAGGTCCCCCAATCTTCAGCTTGCTGTTGTCGTTGATCAGAAGCCAGAGCCCCAAACAGAAGCTGAATGGAACGCAACAGTTTCGTTTTTCTCGTGACTACCGATGCTGCTGTTGATGAGGCGCTTCAAGCAGCAAGTTAATTAATGAAACAGTGCTGAAGTGACGTTCGTCGTTTTTGCTGTTGCTGTCAGAGGGGGTTCAGCCGAACTAAATGTATTGACCTCTTGGGGTCAACCGGCACCTACTTAAGCTAACTAGCCGAATCTAATCGCACTGCCGGGGTGCATTTAAAATTCCAATCCAAACTATTAAAATCACGGTAGCATCAAAACAAACAAACCAGCAAACAATACGCGCATTTAAATCGGATGCAATTAAGTTGCTTTGGAGCTTCTTATTACGTGAACGCAAATCTCTAGTTTTCCCCCTTAAAGAACGAAAAAAAATCATCACATGAGGATGCTTGCGACCGCTTCCCAGAAATTCTCATCAAGGTGGGTTCCTCATCTTCAGCTGAACTGAACTAACTATGCAGATGCGGATTGTTTTCAATTATGCTTCAGTGTTCTCTATTATCTGCAATCACTGCTACGGCCATTTCCGCGCCACCTTCAGTCTCAAACGCCATCCGGTTCGACCGACGTTCGACTTTATCGAATCGCCCGGATGGTGGATGGAATGTGCCAATACTTAATCCATC
This sequence comes from Uranotaenia lowii, assembly GCF_029784155.1. NCBI lineage: Eukaryota > Metazoa > Arthropoda > Insecta > Diptera > Culicidae > Uranotaenia > Uranotaenia lowii. The sequence continues at coordinate 7,110,778 of NC_073691.1, forward strand.
GAAGAACGTTCGCTGCCCGGCTAGGGGAAGATCGTCTTCATTCCCGAGGGGACCCTAGGCTGCACGTGTGTGTTGCAGTTCATTGTTGCGGGGTTATAAATTGCAAGGCTGCACTCAAGGACGGTTAGAAGAACAGTTCGAGAACGAACGTTGCACTCGATTTCGCGCAGTCAGTGATTGGGATATGTTGTTATTTTGTTGCTGTTGCTTGTTCCTTTCCTTCATCTTCTTGCCTGCCGCTATGATGATCAAAGTTTTAGAACCTCTTTTGGTAACATTTTTAATCCTAAAAATAAAAAAAAATCAACAATTACGTACGTAGCTGTCATGCATTTTGAAGTTTGTTGGAATACGCAGATCAAAGTTATCAAGATTGTTTAGCCCAAAGTCGTAAGGAAAAAGGGTATTCGGCCTAACATTTTTCGGTCAATGGACTTTAAGCCAATTAAGGCAATAAGCATAAAGTAGCATGAAGCCGAAGTATGTTAAAGGGTGATACGGTCAAAATTTGGTCAAGGGAGAACGCGTGTAAATCGGAGAAATCGTTTATTTAAAAAATCAAATTAAATTTCTTTTTCAAGTTTTCTTAGTATAAAATTCAGGAAAAATATTCAGTTAGGGTTCCGCTTTTCCAAATCCGAATTGCCGGAAAGCCGCAGAAAGCCAGTTTGCCTTGAACTGCTGCTCGTCCTTAACAGTTTTTTGGTCTTCTTTAGGCTCCGCTTGACAATAGTCCAGTATTTCTCCATTGGGCGAAACTCTGGCGTGTTGGGAGGGTTCTTGTCCTTGGGAACCACCTGCACGTTGTTGGTGGCGTACCACTCCATGGCGTTTTTACCGTAATGACAAGATGCCAAATCCGGCCAAAATAGTACGGAACAACCGTGTTTCTTCAGGAAAGCCAGCAGACGTTTATTCAAACACTCTTTCACTTAAATTTCTTGGTTGACAGTCCCGGAAGCTATGAAAATGCTGCTTTTCAAGCCACAGGTACAGATGGCTTGCCAAACCAGATATTTCTTCGCGAACTTTGACAGTTTCATGTGCATAAAAATATCTGCTACCTTTCCCCTTTCTTTTGCCGTATAAAACTCCTGTCCCGGAAGCTGCTTGTAGTCGGCTTTGACGTAGGTTTCGTCGTCCATTACCATGCAGTCAAACTTCGTCAGCATCGTCGTGTACAGCCTCCGGGATCGCGTTTTGGCCGTCGTATTTTGTTTATCATCGCAATTTGGAGTCACTCCCTTCTTGTAAGTCTACCTTCTTGTAAGTCGATAGTCCGGCTCGTTTTTTGGCTCGATGCACGGTTGTAGACGATACACCTTACAGCTTATTTGCGGCATCTTGGAGAGCGAGGTTAGGGTTTCGCTTGAAACTACCGGCAACTCTCTTTGTCGTCTCAGAGGCTTCCGGTTTTCGATTTCCCCCCGATCCAGACTTCCTGGCTGTCGACAAGCGTTCCTCAAACACTTTAATAACATATGTAACGGTTGATTTGGCAACTTTTAGCGATTTTGCCAGCTTTGCGTGCGAGTAGCTCGGATTTTCGCAATGCGCGAGCAAAATTTTGATACGCTGCTCTTCTTCCTTGGACGGCATTTTGACAACTGAAGAGTGAATTTCAAAATCAAAATAGGAGCAACATTCTACACACACACACACACACACACACACACACACACACACACCTTCAAAATGAGGGGTGTTCAGGTTTTTTAAATGCAAAATTGAAAGAAATACGTCAAGTTGATATTGACCAAATTTTGACCGTATCACCCTTCAGTACGAGCGAACGTGAGGCCCTATGATTGATAGTCTGAATAGACACAAGGCCAAATAGACGTTTGGTCGATTGAGCATTAAGTCAATTTGAAATTTCTCCATTCTACGGGTTTAAACTATACCTATAGATAGAAGATGTTGCAAAAATTCAATGCCTATTTAGCCAATATCAGTGCCGAAAATGCGCTGAAAAGTGTACTATGGTTGGACAAGCACTTCTGTCATAAAGTCTCGAGCTCCCAAGCAAAATGATGCATGACCACTACATTCAAGCGAAACTAGAAAAACATTTTATGGGATTTTCATCCTGTTGGGTAATTCGTCCCAAAACAATATAGTGAGAATCGAACTCACTTCTACATCTCATCTCGGCTTACCAGTTTGATACCTTACCCAGTGCACCATCTAAGTCGGTTGGAAAACGTAAGTTTATTGTCACAGTCCTTCTGACACCGTTACCCAAAAAAAAACGCACTGCATAAAATTTTTAATTTGGCTCAATTATATTTGTTTTAAGCAGTAAAAAAATTGAAAAATTAATATTTTTTACTGTTTGAAACTGATATAATTAGGCAAAAAAAAAAATCATATTATGTTTTACATAAATTTTGATTAATTTAAAATTAAAATAAAAAAAGTGAAATAAAAAAAAATTAAAAATTTAAATTAGAAAAAAAAAATGAAAATTATAATAAAAAATAAAAGAAGTGAATAAAAAGTCTTTTTTGGATGTTGTCCAAACGAATGGTTTTCTTCGGATGTTGCCAAATCGAATGTTGCCTAAATCGAACGGGATCTCTATTGTCTAAAAATCTTTGAATCTTTTCAATTTATTTTTCCCGTTAAGTTTGGAAGAAACTTATCATCATTTTACCGACTTCTATTTTCAATTTTGTGCCTTTCAAAAATAAATTCAATTATTGAGCTATAATATCATCAGCTAATTGATGAAATAGCTTTTATTACTGAGAACATTTCTTCCGAAGACGTCAAATCTCTGTTTAAAGAAGTTACAAGGTTTTGTCCAAAACAAAGCAGGTTCTGTCCAACTGTGCGTCGGTTGGAAACAAAGAATGTTTTTCCTGCTTTGTCTTGTGATAGGATGTTGGATATGTATTATTTGGTTTGTTGCGCTGAGAGGACAATGCCAGTTATTAGAAAGCTTGTTAATGCCTGTTTGGCATAGAATCTTATACCGATAATTCCACCTCCAAGAAAGTTCATTATTGGAGTAGAGTCTGATTTGTGGGTGTAGCAATGATGCATATCAATTCGGTTTATCGTCCGTTCTGCTTGACGTCTATTGTTGCATTGGATCTGATGTCTCTTTGGGCTAAATTTTTTTTGGCTAAGCGTCCACTTGACCTTATGACAAAATCGTCCTAATGACGCCCTGACTTTGTTCGGTCTAGTGTCCTATTCGGCTAGACATCCTTAGGCCTGAAGACTAATTCCTATCGACTATCTATCGACTTAACAGATTTCGGCCTAAATACTTTCGGTCCAATGTCTGAATATCATATTTAAAGATTTATTGTATCGTTCAAAGCTTCTTTTACTTACAAATTTTACGAAACCCTTGACAAATATCCATTTTGTTATTCGGCGAAATAATTCATTTACACTAATCTTTTCTAATTAACCATATCTAACAACAATTTCGGCTGACATTTTCCCATGCCTGCTGCCATACAGTGTCGCTGTCTTCCTGTGAGGTAACAAATCAGTCTCATCCATTGACAATTTCGGTGCCACCGGAGCGCAGCGCCAAAGTTTCATTCACTAATTTCTGCCGACTTTCGTCGACGTTCCGGTCTGCCGGAATGCAGCCAACTGTGAAAGGCTCCGAATTTTCCTGGAATGAACCACTTGAAATCTCTGCCCAAAAGTAGTGAGCACAATCCGTCTGTCTTCCAGCATACAGGCGGCGATCATTCAACCATCCATTTCTCCAAAACGGCAGCAGCAACAAAACGGCCACCGACCTCTCCGCGTTATGAATTCGCACTGCTAGATGGCGTCTTCCAGATTAGATTTATTGGTGCGCAGAAATTAGGAAATGCGATCATTATGCATGTTTTTCTTTCTTCTTGAAGTAAATTTTCTCCCACGGATTCGAAGCGCTGATTTCTGGAGAATTGCTGCCCAACCCAAGGAAAGTTCTAAATGAAAGCAGCCAGACCTTTTGTTCTTCCGGTGCTGAATGATGGTGTTTACGATATGAATTAGCATTCAAACACATTTTATCGTTATCATGAGAACCAAAAGCGGGCTCTTTGGAGATGAAAACTTACTCGGAAAGTGGTCACCTCGAGGTAATGTTTTAAAATAAAACTGAAAAAATGTAAGAAATGCCGTTCAAAAATGTTTAATGTTTGAAAATTACATACAACGAAATAATTAACGTTTTCTGTCAATATTCTTCTGGGGCCAAGCACAACTCTCCGGGAGACATTGTTTGCAAAATTTGTGGGAAGATCGGGTCGTTCACGAGGAAAGTTCTAGAAAAAGCGCCACAAATTCGCGGTGAAACGACCCCATCAACCCGAACCACACAGTTCATACCAAGTTGAAGATGGAAAATTTTTAAACAAACCCAATGCGGGGGTGGTTCGCGAATTACGCGTTGAGCTAGTTGTTATCTCGACTTTATTCTTGGAGGGAAACACTTTACGACGTGTTGAGAGAAAAGAGTACCAGGAGAGACACATGAAAAAAAAAAATCATAACGCCGTGCAACCCACAGCACCTATTTGCTATGGTAAAACGTTAAAATATGAGCATTTTATACGGTAAATTAGCACAACATTTGGTAAGGAGAGTCATCATTCGGCAAAGACCTGAACCCCGACAACAAACGGGCATTTCCGGGGGCGTTTTTAATGTATCACGGTTTGGTGGCCGGTGTTGCATGCGCAGTTGAGTTCATCAACGGAGTACCGCTAGAATAAAAATTTCAAATTTTATGGACCGCTTCTTTTCTTCAAATTGAGTGGAAAGCATAAAAGTATGATTTGCAACATGACAGTAACAAATGGGCTCATAGAGTGGTTCTCTTTGATGAATCAGTCTGAGTGGAGGTGATAAGAGTTATCTCATTCGATTAATTTGGGCTAAATAAAAAAGATGAATGAAGATCTGATGGGCAGTTATCAAGCTGTTGGATTCAGTTTTCCTAAACTATCATGCTGATTATTCAATATAGGGGGAAAGTTTATGTACCGCTCAATGTGGCTAATACATATGCACCGCTCGTGTTTTCTGGAAACTGTTGCATGTCGATGAAGTTTCGCTTATCCAGGACTCCTGCATCTAACACCATACGCCTGTGCCATTACGCTACAACTCGCATGATTCTCGACGATGACATCGTATTACACCGTCTCTTCTTAAATACTTATCTCCGTAGTTTAACTCGTATGAAATGGCTCTTGATTGAGTTATCCTCAACGCAAATGCGACTTTTCCCTCAAATCCACGAGACAGTAGAGCTTGCTTGAATTGTGAACCCGTTACTTTTGATGGCGATACCGACTAACAAATTTGGTACACTCAAGAAGCCTGTTTGAAGAAACAAGCAGTGGTTTGAGAAAGTTGGATGCCTTTCCAGATTCTAAATGAACCGTACTCGTATAAGTTTGAAATAAGAGTGATTTTATTGTCTTTACTACCATGCGCAAATCGCTCAAAATATGCACTACACCTTCCCCCTTTCGGAAGAATGATGCAGCATAGCAAATCATTCGTACAGTACTAATAAATAGATTAAAAAAAATCTTAAGTGTGGTCTTGCTGGTCTCGTATCGATCAGCCCAGCCCAGATGGAAACGATTACGGCACGGATAGTACAGGTTGCCCTGCCTTCTAAAAGGTTTTGGCAAAACTATCGGGGTTGTTGTAGGTCAAATACAGTACCGAGAGTATGCGAAGCATTTCAAAGCATAATGAGAGTATACAGAAATTTGAAAATGAACAAAATGAACATGATCTCCGTCAACCGGAGTAGAATGATACCACAAAGTCAAGAAAATACCTAAGAAGTGGATGGAGTCTTTGCGACAATTGAGAGTAGTAGCGTAGAAAACCTACGATTTCGGCTTGGAGGGCCGATGCGTTAGCGAGCTATTAGAGAAGAACGCCTTTGAGACTGCTTGTTACGAGTGCTTGAACATGTACATTCAAAATTGTTTTTACCCATTCACGTACAATTGCCTTCAGTTCAGTTCAAACTAGTTCTAACCAACCTTTATTTGATAAGGTCTATCCTTTTTTTTCATCCTTTGTTTTTGATGTATCATTTCATCAGTTTTCGTAAATTTAATTGAATTTTTTTTTCATGATCAAATTCTTTTCCAATTAAGATTTTTTTTCCCTTGAACCTCTTCTATAAAATATTTCCCGAGCAGACTTTGATGCCCAAATTGATAGCAAACTGAGACCATAATAAGGTGTCAACAGCAAACTGATGGCATGTTTTGCTGTTCAATTTTATACGAGAGCAAAACAGGGCATAATTAAGGTGTCAGATATTTTTATTTGAGAGCAAACCGAGACCACATTTAGGTTTCAACAGCAAACTTGAAGCAAAATTTGGTGTAGAATTTGAATTGATAGCAAAACTAGGCATAAATGAGGTGTCATTTTTTTTTTAATGTAAAATACAAACCTGAGGCCAAAACTGAAGTTACACCTACTTACTTATATAATCCTCTTCATCTCTTCTATTCGACTAATTTAAACAGTTGAGTCGCTGCTATTGTTATATTGGCTTGCACATTGGAACATGAGATGGGATTCTTTTTAAAGTAGTAGTGCTGGTATAGAACATTCAATGCAAAGGAGATCGGCCCAGAAGAAAAATAGATTGGAGAAAAAAATTGAAACATTTCAATAATCAATCTCAACGGGTTTGAATAACTGTTAAGAAGCCAAAAATACGCCAAATTTGGTTCATAAAACTGAATTTCCACGCTCCTTTTTTCCAACTCAAAATTAAGTTTGATCGAGGTTCAAAACATAGTTCGATTCTATGAACTTAAAGTTAAGTTTCCTGTTTCCTCCTTGCAATAAGGGAGCAAAACTGAGTTCGACCTTATGAAATAGAAAAACTCCTTTGTTGCTAGTTCTCCTTGAACCGGAACAGCAACCAACGAACACGCCGCAAAATTTTGACGTTCCGGAACAATTACCGGAACAACATAATTTTGAGTTTGAAAAAAAAAAGACGTATCATTTCAGGAAGGTGCAGCCACACATAGAAATTTCCAACCTGGTAAATTTTATTTAAAAATATAGATTATCAAACGTTTTCTAACTTGATCATCAATAATGTGAATTGAAATTGTTTTTCAAAGAGTATTCTTAAAACTTCTTTTTTAAGTTTCTTTTCAAAAATTTCAACTACTTAGTCTATACAAAAAAAAAATTAAGAGTCTATTAAGTCATAACTGAATACAAATAGCAAATCTGTTCGTAACCGGCATAGTTCGCGCATTTTGAAAGTTGATGGCCAAAATAGGCATCACTAAGGTATCATCGAATCGTTAAAAATTTCACGCCCCGAGGAGACTTTGATGCGACAAAAAACAATTTAGACCACCTACAGGCAAAAACGTTAATATTAACTCGTACTTTAAAAAAATTTATATCGAAGTCCAGAAAACTTCAAATTTCATTTATGATAATTGTTCCATAAATTTTACCGTAAAGATCTTGATAGACGCAAAGCGAGAAAAGTTATCAAGTAAATTGTTATGGACTGCAGATATCTTCACTTACCCCGTTTTATGGGGTTAGTGTGGACGGTAGATTTTCCCTTTAATTTCTCGGTAAATTTTCATCAAAATTGTGTTTTCTTGGTTGAATACGTTGCTTTATGGCATATGCATAATCCTAACCAGCTTGATTAAACTTTGACGCTTGAATAAAAGGATTTTAAAATTTTACTTAAAATCTCCAGAACAAATTATGTTAAATTACATAACTACTCATTTTAATCGCCTTTGTGTAGACTTGATGCTGTAGAGTGTAGAATAATAAATGTTGTTTTGCTCTTGCATCATCAGTTTTTCAAGATCGTTATCAAATTTTGTTCTTGATACGAATTCTTTGCATATTTAAAATAAATACATTCAGGCGTTTAGCCGCACTTAAGTAAAATGAATAGTTGTAGAAGGATGCTGAATCCGAAGTAGAATAAATTTCATTTAATGTAACAGAACTCTGAAACCGTAAACGAATTCACGAATTTCATTTAATGTAACAGAATTCTTAAGTCGTAAACCATTTCACTGAATTTTACTGAAAGCTATTATGATTATCATGAATTTCAATAATCTCTAGATATAAAGTTTTTTGCACGTAAAAATGGAAGAATGAATTATTCCAGTGCAGAAAAACAAAAATTGTCAGTTGTTATGTTTTGTTGTTTTGTTTATCGTTTTCGTTCGTGTTTTGATCATCTCGCCCGAAAAAAAGTCCCCCAGCCAGACAATTAGAGCCCACGGTGCTTCCCTGGATCAACGAGCCCTCCGGAACTGATATTTTAGGTGATGCAGGTTACGTCAGGACGCAGAGAACAGCGGCTAGCAAAATTACAGGTTATTTCGGATTTTGATATGGAAATAATATTTCGGTATCGTTTTTTGAATACGGCGAATGCGCCAACTGTAAACAAATCCAGATTATCACATTAATGCATTGAACTCTTTATTTTACATCCAAAAATATGATCTACTTTTAATTTTTCTTATTTTAGTGAAGTTAAATTTAATTTTTTAAATAAGGCGAATAGCTTTTTTTATGAGTGTGTAATCCCACAGTTCATTCGCCCATTTCCCCTCAAAATTTCGTCGCGAACAAAAGGGCCAATAGTTATTTCGAGATAGCAAAAGGGCATTGAAGTTTTTTAAATTTGTTTTCCAGGACGAGGAGATGTAAAAATCAGTATTTATAAGATCGTTGAATGTGCTAATGATTTAATGTGATCATTTGGACCCGCTTTCAAGCCGAAATTTGCTTGAATATTGCTTCTTTAATGAGTGATCCAAAAGGCGAACAGTCATTCTGCAATTCAAAAGGGCGCTCCAATTTGGCGAATCAACAAAATGAGAGCACTAGTCTGTGGTAAAAGGGCCCACAGTTATATTTATTAATTTTTTTGAGTAATTAGTACGTTAAAGCTATATTTATCGATCGGGTGATGAAATTAAATCAATTTGAAAGCATTTTAGCGACTTATTTAGGAAAATGATTGTACGCAGCTAAATAGAAAATTGATTTTATTTTCTGAAACTTGAAATGCGTTTTTCTCAAAACAAAGGTCTTGGCGCATTCGCCGTAATCAAAAATCGATACCGATTTTTAATTTTTGTTTGGTATTGTTGCCTTACAGACTGCTTTGTTTCGTTCCGTTGTGGATGTTATCACATTTGGTAGCAAACTTTTCATTGCCTGTAATGTCCTCAAATATGCAGCCGGATTTCAAAACCATAGAGCTGATGAGGACAAATCCGAATGCCGCTGAAATGGCTATCAGGGAGCAGTTGGTGCGTTCAATCAGGTAAGGGTTTATTAATTTAAATCGCTGCTTATGCCAAGTTGGATGATGACTTGTTATGATAAAGATAAGAACACATTAATTTTTCTCGCGATTGTCATGAAAGGAGCTCGCACACTCACTGTGAAACTGAACGTCGAATATGTTTTTTCGCCGATAACGTCCTCCTTGCCACATAAGACATGGAGAAGTGGATAGAGAATGGTTTGGGATTAATCTTGAACTGACCTCAGAACAAAAAACCTTCACATATTTTTTCATTTCGATTCTCCAGAAGTGACTTTTTCATCGTGACAAATTTGAAGGAATCGAAGTTAAAAAAAAACAAAACGGGGTGACTAGTTCCCTGTTCAACTTTTAACTGTTCCTCATCATGTTACAAAATGTAATGATATGGCATTGTCGATTTATTGGAGAGATACATTTTTCCAGGTTCGCGTTCATGGCTTTTTTTCCAGCCTCAGCAGGGGTAAATCATTTTAACGGCTCAAAAAAAATCATGAAATGGTAATTTGTGGATTTAAATTTGTAATTATGAATATCGCCTTAACTTAATTATAACTGCATCTGATATTTATAAAGCCATACGTTGTTTTTTACAGTACTTACTTGGTAATAAGATGTTTTGAGGCACTGTTGAAAGTCCCGTTACATATTAAATAAGTACTGTTCATTAGACCTTTCAAAATGTTTCATAATTTTGTTACTGTCGATTGTTTCACGTTTCTCGAATCTGTTCATTATTCATAGCTTGGTGGGACAGTAAGGTTTTTTAACATGTTGTAGCTCTTAAAAGTGATTTAAATCTTTATTTTTTTACATATTTTTGGCAAAATTCCTTATAATATCTCAATGACAAGAACGAAACAATCCAAATTCGATTAAAATAATGTTTATTCCAACACAGCTTCGATAATCGGACGTTTTCGGTGGTAGGACGGTCCCGACTGTCCGACTAATGAGCGAGTACTGTATATGAACACGATATAGATACATACATTATACGTCGCCATGTTACGCCTCAATGTATAAAATAAGACTTCAGCGTTTAAAGAATATCGCCTATATATGGAGTTGCACTAAATACTGAGGGAGATATTCATGGTACATTTCTATTTAGCGGAGGTTGCAACATTTCGTACCTCTCCAACTTAATAGATGGATGATAAATGTGCTTAATAAAAGTATCCAATACGAAGTTTTTTTAAATTTTACAGCATGACATACAAGATAACTAAAATTAGCTTCCTCAACATTTGACCAGGTTACCAATTTAAAAGTATTTGAAAACGCCGAACAGATGTTTTCCAATGTAACTCACTCTCTTCCGTTTCTGGCGAGGACTTTTAGATAAGAGCGAGCTCCTTTTACTAAAATTATTCGATACGTCGTTTTTGCAAAAATCGTCATGGTTATAACCAGAAATACCGGCATGAAGGATTTGGTGATCGGAAATTTTTGGAAATCAATCGCACCGTTTGGTCTTGAAAAGTGAGCTCCTAGTAGCGAACGATTAAAGAGAGGCGTACTGTCATGTACCGCACATCTGAAACGCCTGAATGTATACGATAAATTAACAGCTGTTTAGCTTTTATTGCAGAAAAATCGGTAATGTTTGTACATTTTGGCGTTTAAATGTTAGCTATTTGTCTGAACCATGAATAAATTCACTTTTATATTGCATTCATAAAAAGCGATGTTCATCATATCGCGAGCATTATGCCATAAAAGTCCGCTCGGGTATTGTATTGTTTTGAAAATCTTCTATCAAAAAATATAGGGACTATTGTCTTGAATACTTTTTTCAGATTAACCGTATCAAATAAAACCTAAGCATTGTCTTTATCGATACGCTGTAAATTGCTCACACGTTGCATAACTGAAGGCGACTCTGGATACTCAAAAAATTGTAAGATTGAATTTTGCTATCACGCCTTGATCAGCAAATTCATTCTCATTTCGGTTGACTTACGGTAGAACATAGCAAAAATAAAAAGCAATTTTTTAACAGGGATAACAAAATTATACCTCGTTTTGCTGTAGTTTAATTAAAATTTTGAAAGCAAAATAATGCTAAATTTTGATGTCAGGCTAAATTATGTGATGCCTTATACTGGCATCATTGTACTCTCCAAGCTCTCGGAAAATGAGGTGTAGTTCGGCTCTCAGTTTTAGCAAAATTAGGCATCACTTTGGTAACCAAGTATGAAAATCTTTGCTCTCATTTTTGCTGTGTACCACCTTATGTCAAGCAAAATGAGAGCAAGTTCGGCTCTCAGGGCGTGATAGCAAAATTTGCTATAATTTTGCCATAAAAGTCTGCTCGGGTTGTTTACTCATTTGATGCGCATTTGTTTCCCATGCTGGTCTACACACATTAGTTGAGGATTTTAACTTTTGCACACGCGTATCAATAGGAGTACGTTCTAAAAATTAATTTTCCGTTACTCTCACACGCCCAAATTGATTCTGATGATGATGAGTATCATTTTCTGCTAATTCTCCAATGATTATTGGGTAACCTTTTTTTTAGCGGAATGCCGCCTGACAGAAAAGACTTCGAAGAAATCTCCTTCAACGGCTCGTTGTTTGTGTGTGGCCCACCGAAAAAAAACGCATCGCGCCCGGTTGCAATTCCAATCGGGCGTTGAAGAACAAATGAACTCTTTGTTGTCTCTCTAATTCATCGTTTGGTAATCTAATCTCAAAAACCTGGAATCTTCCTCCTCAAGAATGATGTTGATGATGACGACGTTCGCAAATCCGTGAAAAAGATGCGCTGCCTGCTTGCCGAACCGATTCCAATTATTCCATTATGTCAGATTTTTTTTTGCTGCAGCTTCTCCTCGCCGAAACCGACACGGATTGCTTGCGGTAGCCGTTTCTCGGAATAGGATTTCATTATCGTGTTTTTAATAATTTGTTGAAGTTCCAACAAAAACCGTGGAAAAAACCCAAAGCGCATGTTAACTGTGGGATTTTCATTTTTTTTCTTCTCCTGTCTACTTCCAGACACTTCGCTGGCTCCCGGGGCCCGTTCCGAGGTGCAGGAGTGTGCCCTCTCGGTTGGGCTGCTGATGTTCGGGATCATCCTGGAACGGTTCATAAGCGTGGTACAGGCGGCATCGGAATGCAGCAAGCGAGCCTCTTCTTCTGCGGCCAGCAGTGGGAACCCCAACAGTAGCACCAATGACACCAACGAATCACTGCTGCAGGCTATCGCCAACAAGCAGAACGCTATCGCTGAGAACCTCAAGGAGCTGGCTGCTGGATTGGCACCCGATCCTCAGAATTCCAACATCCCGCCGACAGCTGCAGCGGACACGAAATCATCACCTCAGCAGCAGAAACCGCCCAAGGGCTCCGGCAAAGCTGGAAAGGATTGCAGGTAAGGGTTTCTTGATTGATTAAGAAAGGAAATGCTATATGGGAATAGTATTGGAATACTGGTAGAAATATTTCAAAATTCTCAAAAAAATGTGCTGGGCTCACACTACACACATCGTCAAATCCAGGAAAATTTCCATCAGCGCTTATCTTTATAGGACTTATGTAGGCCGTATATAGGTATAACAGGATTTATAGGCCTTATTTTAAGGACACGTTGGACATCAAAGTATTTGAACAACTTACACGGACTTATACAACTTTCAGGACTTGAAAAACAAAAAATTAAAAAAAAAATTAAAAAAATAAAAAGAAATAAAAAAAAAATAAAAAAGATAAAACTTCAAAAAAATAAAATTAATACAACTGAAAAAAACTAACAAAATAAAACTGTGAATAAAATTTAAAAAAGATAAAATTAAAAAAAAAAATAAAATAAAAAATATATCTGAGAAAAAAATAAAACTCAAAATAATAAAACAAATAAAATTTAAAAAAAATTAAACTGAAAAAAATAACATTGAAAAAAAATAAAACTAAAAAAATAAAAAAAAATAAAACTGAAAAAATAAATCTGTAATAAAATAAATATGAAAAAAATATGAAAAAAAATGGAAAAATATATAAAAAATTAAAAAATAAACTCAAAAAAATTAAAAAAATTAAACTAAAAAACAATTAAATTGAAAAATTTAAAAAATTAAAACTGAAAAAAAAAACAAAAAAAAACTGAAAAAAACAAAAAATAAACTGAAAAAAAATAAAACTGAAAAAAAAAATAAAACTGAAAAAAAATAAAACTGAAAAAAAATATAACTGAAAAAAATAAATCTGAAAAAAATAAATCTGAAAAAATGTAAAAATGAAAAAAATAAAAAAATAAAACTGAAAAAAATAAAAAAATAAAACTGAAAAAAATTAAAAATAAAACTGAAAAAAATTAAAAAATAAAACCGAAAAAAATTAAAAAATAAAACTGAAAAAAATTAAAAAATAAAACTGAAAAAAATAAAAAATAAAACTGAAAAAAATTAAAAAATAAAACTGAAAAAAATAAAAAAAAAAAACTGAAAAAAATAAAAAAATAAAACTGAAAAAAATAAAACAGAAAAAAATAAAAAAATAAAACTGAAAAAAAATAAAAAAATAAAACTGAAAAAAAATAAAAAATTAAACTGAAAAAAAATAAAAAAATAAAACTGAAAAAAAATAAAAAAATTAAACTGAAAAAAATAAAAAAATAAATAAGTAAAAAAAAAATTGAACAAAATAAAAAAAATTAAACTAAAAAAAATGAAAAAAATAAAACTGAAAAAAAATAGAGAAAAAAGAAAAAATAATGTAACTGAAAAAACAAAAAAAAAATGAAACTGAAGAAATAAAAAAAAAAACTGAAAAAATGAAAAAAATAACTGAAAAAAAATAAAACTGAAAATAAAACTGAAAAAAAAAACAAAACTGAGAAAAAATAAAAAACTGAAAAGAATTCAAACTGAAAAAAATAAAACTAAAGAAATAAAAACTAAAAAAAAATAAAACTGAAAAAATAAAAAAAATAAAACTGAAAAAATAAAAAAAATAAAACTGAAAAAATAAAAAAAAATTAATAAAACCGAAAAAAATAATAGAAATAAAGCTGAAAAAAAATAAAACCGAATAAAATAAAAAAATAAAACTGAAAAAAAATAAAACCGAATAAAATAAAAAAATTAAACTGAAAAATACCGAAAAAAAATATAACTGAAAAATATAAAAAAATAAAACTGAAAAAAAATAAAAAAATTAAACTGAAAAAAATAACACTGAACAAAATAAAAAAAAAAACAAAACTGAACAAAATAAAAAAAATAAAACTGAACAAAATAAAAAAAATAAAACTGAACAAAATAAAAAAAAACTGAAACAAAATAATTAAACTGAATAAAATATTTGAAAAAATTAAAATTGAAAAAAATATTCAAAGAAATTAAAATTAAAAAAAAAATCTAAATAAATATAAATTGAAAAAATAATTGAAAAAAATTTTAACTGAAAATAATTTAATTGAAGAAAAAAAATTAAAATTGAATTAAAATCAGATTCAAAAAAATTTAAAATTGATAAAAAATCAAATTGAAAAAAAAATTAAATTGGAAAAAAATAGAAATTTATAAAAAATGGAAATTGAAAAAAAAATCAAATTAAAATAATTATAATAATTTAAAATTGAATAAAAAAAAATCAAAAATAAAATTAAAATTGATAGAAAAAAATTGCCCAAGTTTTTGACTGTTTTCGAAAAATACAGTAAAAATATTACTTTTTTTTTTTAAACGAGAATCACACGGCCACAAAACAGTTTCCCAACACTTGTCGATGGAACGATTCCTTGCCTTTGCGCTTACGCGTAGCTTAATCGTATTTGGCAGAAATTCATTTCGCCAAATGACCCTTCCGGGCGAAATGGGAGGGCATCAAATTTGTCAGATCCCAGACGGCATGCAACGATCGTTGGTTGGGAATGTGAAAATTGAATGTCATTTATAATTACTAACCACTAATGGTGGTGAGGTGATGCGCTGGGGCTTTGGACATGGTTCGCTGCCGGCATTCATATTGTTGTGCTCTGGGAGGAAGGAAATTTTATAATAAACCATCACTTCGAGAGAGGGAAGGCGTATGAAAACATAACCAATCACACTAACACCCATTCCAAATTCTTCCTTCCACAGGATATCAAACAGCAACGATCTGGTTGAGGGAAGTGGCGGCGACATGAGTCATCATCCGGTGGCCAGCGACGGTTCTTCGATGCGCCAAAAGCTTGTCTTGCCCGAGGACGCCAAAGCAATTCTGCCCGCGATTAAGGTGAGAGATAGTTGTACAGTTTGATTGGGTTGGGAACAACGCACAGATTTGACCGGAGGATTTCAATTTTTACTCGGTGGGGGACCTTGATCGACCTTTCGTGACTCCCGGATCTTAGCCAGGGGGAAAGAAAAGAAGAGGGGTTCAACGAAGCGCGAATTACAACGCTAATTTATGTTGGAATTTTTTTATCTCGGCTGTCTGGAAAGTTAAAAAGGCTAATTTTATTTGACCGCCCGAGGCACTGGTCCAGAAAAAGAGCCGAGGTCCATATGAAGCGGATTTCTGGCGATTCGGGATTTAGCTGAGATTCGTACCAGCAAGCTTTGCACTTTTTGGCTTTTTTAGGAAGAAGTTGATGCGATAATGCAACTCGATTGTTGAAGTTCCTATCAAGGCCACACACTTCAACGGGGCGATCTTCGAAGGTAAACATGTGAAACGTCAATACAATAAGTTTGATGATTAAGCTTGAACGATAAAGATATCCTCAAACATTGGCGATCATAAATTCGGTTTGTTTATTCAGTTTTGAGCTTAACAGCTCGGCGATGACCCAACACGGACATTATCGTTTCGTTTCAAATTTATTGTTCTATTGATTTTTATTCCCGATATATCATACTTAATTCTTAATTGAAAATAAGCGTCCCATTAGTTGGTTTTCAAATTACCGGTGTAATAATTGAGTGAGACTCCCAACTGTTTCTTTGGAAAACTCAACTCTTCTTACAAATTGAATGTAAAAAATTCGCTAAAAGTTTGTCGAACTCCGAGAAAGCCACTGACGGGACACAAACAAAAATTTTCCGGTTCTTAGTTTCGCATTTGAGGAAGAACTCGTAGAGAAAAAAATTCATACCGAAAGGTGCTACGACCTCCCTGCGTAAGTAATTAATAGTTGCCAATGCTGAACGGACGGATGATTTTCGGGGCGCGGACAATCACCTCACTTCCAGTTGGGCTATTAAAGTTAAACCTTCTAAATAACTAGTGTAGGAGAAAGATGGAAAGAAATGTTCTATGCGGCCGAAAGAAGGCGCAAACGAAAACGCGTCAAAATGGGTCTATTGACCGAGGTATGACTACTGACGACAGGTTGCTGCTCTATTTCGTTCGCGATTGTTAGCATTTTCTTTAGTTCAGTGAAGAATTTTTGAGGACTGGGTTGACTGAGCAGTTGAAAAATTCATAATTATCTATGCTAGTATGTAATAGAGGAAAATGACGTTGCAGGTATTTGTATTGCGTGAAGAACGATACAAAAGAAGCTGTCTTAATATTTTAATTTAAATCACATATAAATACCTTAATGATTCAAAAAGGTTCTTTAAAAACATTCGATTAGGCTTTCCATATTCAGGGAAAAGTTGAGAATTGGGAGCTCAGATTTGAAATTGAGCGTTGAGAGTAGAGAATTTAGAATTGAGAATTGAGACTACAAAGTAGAGATTTGTGTGTTAACAGTAGTAGAGATAAGAGAAATGAGGATTGAGAGTTTATTATAGAAATGAGAAAGCTCAAAGTTGAGAATAGAGAGCGGGAACCTGAAGGTCGAGAGTTGTGTGTCGATGGTCGATAGTCGAGAGTCGAATGTCGAGAGTGGAGACCAGATTAGAGAGTTAAGTGTCGAAATTCAAAAGTCGAGAATCTAGATGCAAAAAACGAGAAAAGACAGTCTTGAATTAAAAATCAAGAGACGTGCAGTGAAAATAGAGATCCGGAAGTAGAGAGTAAAGAACCGGAGAGTTGGAAATCAAGAATCAAAAGAAAAGTAAAATGTTGAAAATCGAGGGGCATGAGAGTTGAGAGTTGAAAGTCGAGGGTCAAAAGTCAAGATCAAGAGTTGAAAGTACCGATTCGAAAGACAAAATCTTGATTCGCGATTCGAGAAAAGAGAGCAAAAAAAGAGAGAAGAGAAAAAATATAAGACAGAAGAGGGAAAAATAAACGAGAGAAGAGAGAAAAATAAAAGAGAGAAGAGAGAAAAATAAAAGAGAGAAAAGAGAAAAATTAAAGAGACAAGAGGGAAAAATAAAAGAGAGGAGAGGGAAAAATAAAAGTTAGAAGAGAGAAAATAAAAGAGAGAAACGAGAAAAATAAAAGAGAAAAGAGGGAAAAATTCAATAGAGAAGAGGGAAAAATAAAAGAGAGAAGAGAGAAAATTAAAAGAGAGTAGAGAAAAAAAATAAAAAAGAGAGAGAAATAAAAAAAAAATAGAGAGAAAAATAGAAAAAGGAGTAGAGAGAAAAAAAAATGAGAATAGAGAGAAGAATAAAAGAGAGTAGAGAAAAATATAAAAAGAGAGTAGAGAGAAAAATAAAAGAGGAGAAAAAAATCGAGAACAGAAAAGAAAAAAGGGAGAAGAGAGAAGAAAAAAAGAAATAAAAAAGAGAGAAGAGAAAAGTAAAAAAGAGACAAAAAATGAGAGATAGAATAAAAAAGAGAGAAGAAAAAAGAAAAAAAAAGATACGAAAAATGAGAGAAGATAGAATAAAAAAAAGAGACGAGCAGAAAAACGATAAGAGAGAAGAAAACAAAAAGAGAGAAGCGAGGAAAAAAGAGAGGAAAGAAGTAAACAAAGAGAAGAGAGAAGGAAAAAGGGAGAAGTAAGACGAAAAAAGGAAGAATAGATAAGAAAAAAGAGAATAGAGAGAAGAAAAAAGATTAGCGATTAGAAAAAAAGAGAGAAGAGAAAAGAAAAAAAAGATATATGAGAGAAGACAGAAGAAATGAGAGAAGAGAGAAGAAAAAAGAGAGGTGAGAGAAGAAGAAGAAAAAAGAGAGAAGAAAAGGGAGACAACGGAGAAGAAAGAAGAGAGATGATAAAAAAGATGAACAAGAAGAAAGAATTGAGAGTCAAGAGTCTAAAGTTGAAAATCTGATGTTGAGATTCCAAGTAGATAGTAGAGTCAAGAGCATGATTGGCATTTCTCTTCAGTTCGGCTTGTCCAGTGAAAAAGAGTGCAATTTTCTTCCTACTGTTCCTCGCAAACTGTGCGGAGAGAAAAAAATCGCACTGATAACGAGAGTGTCTAAATTATATAGCACAATGTGTAGAGGAGAAATCTGAGAGCGAACACCGTTTTTTTTTTGGTACTTTTACGAGAAAGACGCGTTTTTGTTTTTTTTTTTTCATCCAAAACAGCAGTTGCCAGAGTTGAAAGAAGTACAGCTTTATCTAGAAAAGCTGATTTCATGATGATTCGGATCCAAAAGCGGTTTAGTCCACTCAATTCCTCGCATTTTTTTACATAGGAAATAATAGTTTACAAGCATTTATTACGTCTGGAAACGAAACCCTTTTTTGATAAAAAAAAAAAAATACCCAGTGTGTTGTTTTTTTAACAGCTTTGGAAAATTACTATACTGATCCTGAATGTTCACCAAAATGCATAAAAATCCAAAGGAACTTGGCAATTCGGCAATTAGACGGATGATTTTAGATCCAAACAAAAAACATTTACCCGACTATCAGATCTAGGGTCGAATCAAAACAGTTAACCCGATGTCAGTCAGGCAGACAAATGAAACCAATCAATGAATAATTTAATTACCGTCACGCGTCGTTTCCCCATTTGAGAATCTCATCATCATTTTTTTTTTCATAACACACTTCAGCGCCAACGTCTTCCTAGAGTTGTTTTTTTATTATGATGCTACTCGTACCGAAAATGCACGATTGATTCTTGTTCTCTAGAGTGGATGATTGTCATTATCTGTGCGCGTCATCTAGTTTTTGTTTTGAATGCTCCTTTTATGACTGAATGAAAAATAATAAAAAACGATCCCGTTGGCTTCATTAAGCAAACTAGAAAACTGAATGGAGGGATGGGAAATAATTTTTGATTTGGGAGAAAAATTTAATTTACTTCCGTTATTGATCTGTTGATTGTGCAACGGATCATCAAACAAAGCAGGATAAAAACTTGGGATCGTGGCAAAAGCTCGAGTAGAATTTGAAGGTCATTCAAAAGTTTCGCGCAAACAACTAATTCGTGCTCATTGGCAAATTCCAGAAACAAAAAAAAACATTCTGTCACCCCCAATCAAACAATCGACTACTAAGGAGGTAATGATCTGCTCCTGTGTGGCATGACCATAATCGGCGGGTCAGGTTCAAGCACAGTTTTTAAGCTACTCATCACTTGAGATTGAGCAGCCACTTTTGTACCGAGAGTGTACCTACTTTGCGCTGGAGGAGGAATGTTAGGTGACGACTTTGGCCCCCTCTTTATAAAAAAAACAACAACAGCATTGAAGCAACAAAAAAAAAACTCTAGCAGCATAGTCAAAAGTCGAGGAAGTCCGGGGAACGGAACTGGAACCTTAACAACAGCTCTCCACCTCAAGTGGAGGACCCTCGCGATTCGATTCGTTTGGATTGTATTTGTGCCTCAAATTAGGAACTGATCAAGTGATAAACACTCCAGGCACCCGATGGGGTGGCATGGCACTAAGGGTCAATCATCCCAAACATCGGCGCGCAAAAGGTTGACGCCACAGCACAGGCATCGCGATTTATCTTGGGGGCTTGACGGAGGAGAGACCCCCTTGAGAATTGCTAGCGCAACTGATGGGGAACTTGACTCTGACTCCGTTCCGAGAGACCCCGTAGAAGGAAAGGTCAACACCAAACATACATCGGTGTACTCTCACTGCGATTTAATCGTGATCCCCGTTGGCCACACGTGTGTGTGCATTTGAGACGCTTTCTCAGAGCACTCACTCACAAATATGGTGTAATCTATCAAAAATTACTGTATAGGAGGAACTGTTTAGTAGGGTCCTCTGTCTGGCTGGAAAGGGAGAAACGTTTCTCCTTGTACCGAGATAGTATGTTTTTTTTCGCTGTCGCTTGACTCCCGCCAGATTTGACGCCAGCGATGAGATTGTGGCGTTTGGAAGATGATTTTGGTAGGACCACATGGCGCGCCAGTGGACGCCATTTGTGTGGTGGATTAGCAGCAACCAATTTATCCTCCTTGATCCCCCAAAATAGAACCGCGCCGCTAGCTGTCCTAAAATAGCAGCTGTCCAGCACTCGATATTTGTTTCCATTTGTCTCACGAATGCTCTCAGGATGAATGATAGTTATTAGTTTAGCTGTTGACTTAATGGTGCTACATAGTATGTTTGGATGTGTCCAATTGATTTGGGACGGATAAGACATGATTTGTGGCTGAAGCTTATGACATGATTCTGTCATGTTTCTTTCGTGCTGCGAAGAAATTTGAAAGTATCCAAAATGAAATGGTTAGTCGTTTTTGGACGTTTGAGGAAGCTAATTTTTGAAGTTTCAAAAGAGGTAAATCTATTTATAGTACTGGTTCATTAATCGAACGCTGTTGGGACCTTGGTACGCCGAGGAAATCTTGACAGTAACAGTATTTTGGTCAAAAGTTTGACGATAACTGACATTTTTATAAAGAGTTGGTAAAAAGTAGTCTTCAATTTTTAGAATTATTTAAAAAAAAGTCCGATTTCGAGTAAAACTGTCTGTGAATTCAGCTCCCAAAAAAGAGCCAGTCCTTTCGACCGAGTACTTATAAATGAGTTTATGTCCGTCTGTCTGTTCCCTTTAGACTCGGAAACTATTGGACCGAAAAGGTTCCTGTAATATTTTTATACTCCACCACCTCTCTGGAAGGGGGGAGTTGAGCTTAATTTGGGATCACAATTTTAATACGCGTTTTCTGGCCGTTTTTCCGGGATTCTTAGCTAATTGGGGATCACATCTTTAAAATGTATTTTCTGACCTTTGGAAGCGGTTTTTCGGGAATCTAAGCTAAATTTGGGATCTCAATTTTAAAATGCATTTCCTGGACTTTGAAGCGTTTTTTCCGGCATTCTGAGCTTAACTTAGGATCACAACTTTAAAATGCGTTTTCGGGCCTTGAGAAACATTTTCGGGAATCTGAGCTTATTTAGGATCTCAACTTTAAAATGCATTTTCTGGACTTCAGAAGCGTTTTTTTGGGATTCTAAGCTTAATTTGTGATCACAATTTTGGTATGCGTTTTTTAGGATTCTGAGCTTAACTTCACAACTTTAAAATGGCCTTTTAGAAGCCTTTTTCGGGAATCTGAGTTTAATTTGGGATCTCACTTTTAAAATGCATTTTCTGAAGCGTTTTTTCGGGATTCTGAGCTTAACTTAGGATCACAACTTTAAAATGCGTTTTCTGGCCTTGAGAAGCATTTTCGGGAATCTGAGCTTATTTAGGATCTCAACTTTAAAATGCATTTTCTAGGCTTAGAAGCTTTTTTTTGGGATTCTGAACTTAATTTGTGATCACGTTTAGAAGCGTTTTTTTCAGGATTCTGAGCTTAACTTAGGATCACATCTTTAAAATAGCCTTTAGAAGCCTTTTTCGGGAATCTAAGGTTAATTTGGGATCACAGTTTTTAAATGCGTTTTCTGGTCTTAAGAAGCGTTTTTAGGGATTCTGAGCTTAACTTGGGATCACAACTTTAAAGTTGGTTTTCTGGCCTTTAGAAGCGTTTTTTCAGGATTCTGAGCTTAATTTGGGATCACAACTTCAAAATGCGTTTTCTGGGCTTAAAAAGCGTTTTTCGGGATTCTGAGCTTAATTTGAGATCACAGCTTTAAAATGCGTTTTCTAGGCTGTAGGAGCGTTTTTCGGGATTCCAAGCTTAATTTGGGATCACTACTTAAAATGCGTTTTCTGGCCTTTAGAAGCGTTTTTTCGGGATTCTGAGCTTAACTTGGGATCACAACTTTAAAATGCATTTTCTGGTTTAAGCAGCATTTTTTCGGAATTCTGAGCTAAATTTGGGATCCCAACTTTAAAATGCGTTTTCTGGCCTTTAGAAGCGTTTTTTATCGGGATTCTGAGCTTAATTTGGGATTACAACCAAGGTTACCGAAAAAAATCTGTGTTTTTGAAAAAAAAAATCTGACTTTCTGTGATTTGCCCAAATCTTCTGTGATGGTTTTCTCTAATGCTATTTACTTCAATGCCATTGAAAATTCATGATAAATTGGGTCTTTTTAATATTTTAGTTGAGAAAAATCAATTAGCTTTACCAATCTTATCATAGTTTACTAATTCAAAGTAAGAAATTTATTTTTTTTTGTTGACTAAAATATTATTATTTTGGAAATTCTGTGAAACCTGGGACTATTTAAAAATTCTTTCTTCTGTGACCACAGATTCTGTGATGAAAGTTTGCTCGAAATTCTGTGAAATTACAAATTTTTCTGTGATTTCTGCAACTTTGATCACATCTCAAACAAAAGACAATTAGAGAACCCCTCCCTCATCTTAGTGAAGAGATAAAAAGAAGAGAGGAAGCTCCTTTACAATTTTTTTACAAATTTAAAAAAAAAAGGCGAATGTAATCCAATTTGATATGAGAGGGTATTTGGGTACTAAAAATGTTTCAATTGTTATTCGCCCAGCAAACATTTTTGTAGCTATATTTCTATGCTATTTTGATATACTTTCCATATACTTTATAGAATGATCGTATGAAAGTTGAAAAAACAGCATTTACCTACCAAAGTGGAGGCAATATACATACATAAATTTTATTTATTTCTAAAGCGACGAAAACTACACCACTTAAGCGTTATTCGACACCTTATTCGTACCTATCGGAAGAATGCAAGAGAGCGCAGGATTTTGCTCTCATTGTCTTCAAATCGTTGCCAGCGACAATATTTTCCAATTTCCATCTGATTTTTAGCCATCTGGATGCACTGCTGGTTGCTGGTATATTTTCTCTTCTTGAAGCCCGCGCGGAAGCAAAACCATTAAAAATTTTAAAAAACTTGGCAGACTTTCTATCATATTCGATTTAAACTGACTTCAGATGACATTTTATACGATCTTTTCCATATGCATTTGAAATTGCGATTCGCAACACCACTTAAACGACTTAAGTTATCATTTCTGATACGATGATACGATTTCATGTTTGCTGGGAAAGATCCCTCCCTTTTTCCAATGGTGAGAACGGAAGAGAGGAGGGGGACTTCCATACAATTATTTTTTGTAAAACTTGAGTAAATGGAACAAAATTTTACATGGAATGGTTTTGGGGGACTGAAAAAGCTTCTATAAATATTTGGTATTCTCCCCCCTTGTGATGGAAAGATAGCCAGGAAGAGGGGGTGTTATAAAATTTTTAGCATAGCTGAAGAACTTATCAAGCAAATGGAACCAAATTGGGCATGGGAGGGTAGCAATGTTTCTATGATTTTTTGAGACTGACTCATCTGTTATTCCAGCGTGGATATAGAAAGAGGAGCCCCCCCCCCCTCCACAGTAGTTCAGAACTCAAAAAACGTGATCATGGGTTTTTGAAGGTTTAAATGTCAAAATAACTTGAGGATGTGTTCTACAATGTTTCATCATTTCAAAATGCGCTTGTGTTGTTGTAAATATTTTCCTGATCGAGATAATTTTTCAAATTTTTATTATTTATCATCTTATTGCCATAACATGTTTAGGAGAGTTGTAGATTGTTCAAATTTATAAATCTTTGTTGAAAACATTTAAGTTCTATCTTTTGAAATAAGGCCGGAACAAATGTCAATTTCTTCTTTGTCATCCCCCGCTTAGAAATTTCCAAAAAACCCGAAGGGGGGAATAAATATAGTTTGAAGTATTTTATGGAAATATAATAAAAGTTATCAATATACTGATTCCTATTCGTCTTTGCAGCATTCAATAAAATTGATAGACGTTATTCCATGGACGACGATTTGCCTCTCTCATCAACAATTACATCAACAAATCGTTTTTTATGGCGATCGGCAATT